>NW_022475017.1:865621-1050227 GCF_009193445.1 Aspergillus pseudotamarii
AAAAAAAAAAAAAAAAAAAAAAAAAAAAAAAAAAAAGGGAAAGAAAAGAAATCCACGGCTATGAGATCTTAGGGCAGCGAGGACTCACTCTTCAGCAAACTGAGGATTGGCTGCTCTGAATTTGGCAAAGTCTTCACCCAATTTTCCAAGCACATCTTTCATGTGAAGATGTCTGTAGTCAACCCAGACGGTATCGTTTTCGGAGATTTCCATCTCCTTAAGTTCTTCATTATGGCTACCTTCGTTTATAATTGTTTTGTAAGTGACTTTGTCCCCATCTTTTATCGGTAGCAAGTCATGCACCATAGATTGGTACGTAAATTCGTGGATAAGTGGCGCAACAACGTCCATAGAGCGATCCACCACCATAAGGACGCCTCGCGGTCTCTGGGACGGGGGCGGGAAGTCCTTTTGAAACTGGGCAAACTGATCTAGCTCATTTTGAATGAATCGGGCAAGGTGCGAGCACATAACACTAGCTTCGTGCGTTGGCGTTCTAGGCTTATAGTATCGGATCACGGGGTACTCTCCTAAGCTCACACAAAGAGATACAATCTAGATCCCTGGTCAGTGGTCGACTCCTATGACACTACATCCAAGAACAGAAGTACCGTACTTTCTGTGCCAGTCCCTCCAGATGCTCGCGAATCAAGTGGTTGCAGCCGGGGTGGAACAACACGGGGAAACTCCACGGATCTCGAAAGGTGACAAGACGCGATTCCCTCGGGAAGTAGTCGGCGCTCATAACTCGGAAGCTAGCAATTTGTTCTTGGGCCATTTGAGATCGTTCGAGTCTAGTGCGCTGTTGGGGGTCGAGGTCTGTAGACGAAGTTAGGACTCGACTCGCGGGCGCAGAAAAGGAGATGTGACCGACATGACGTCCAAACCAACCAGGCCTTCTTGTATCGCTTTCGCTCAAAGTCGGCCATTAGGCAATCGACAATATGTGACTGGGGCGATAGGATATACAGCGCATCCATAGGGTTGGACTTCCGCTTTTCCTCGATCTGCTCGACATCTTGAAAGAATGATCATTTAGCCGATGTGATTCATTATCGATCGAAATACCCGGCTTACTGGTAACATTGAGGTTGAGAATATCATCCTCGCTCACAGCATTATCGATTAATTTCCGGCTGGTCTCGTCCACAACCAGGACTTTCCACTGCACGTCACCACCATTAGTTCCGCGTCCACAAGGAGGAGGGGTCTTAGCACACCTCATTCCCTGCCGTATACCGGATTGTATTGAGAATGACTATGTGGAAGGTTAGTATGTACAATGAACGAGTGGTTTAGCTGAATACATCAACTACAGAAGGACTCACTTTCGCGTTGAATATTGAGTATGGAGGAGTTCATCTTGGCCGGCCGGCAGCCCTCTAGCTGTAGGTTAGGTTTGATGTCGCAGACTTGAAAACAATAAGACTTCAGCCTGAAAGCGACTGGTATAGGGAGAATAATGAGGAAAGGCAGGCGACACTTTAGAGGGTCCAATCAGGGGGTGGAGGGGTTGGGAATGGAAGTGAGTTCTTTCTTTATGAAACGTATCTGTTACTAGAGACCCTCTCCCAACTGTCCCCACCATTCAATCCATCATAGATTGCGGCGGATCGGCAGCATTCATGCGGTGTGGCGCCGGCACGCTTTCAGCCTTCCCTTATCGGGATATTGCTCCCTGCTGCTTTAATAACGATAGTAGGGTGCCAAGTTTTATCAAGGGCGACCATGACTAAGGCGGCAATGGCTACATACTAAAACAGGAAGATAGTCTTTTATTTGGTTGGATACGGTCAATTTGCCGATGTCATTGGTACTCCTGCAAAAATGATACTTTGAATTTTTCAACTCAACTTGTCCTCGGTCGTTAAATGCATTGCAAGGGTTTGGTCGCAGGTTCCCCTGCTAGCTCCATGCACCATTATATGCAGCTTTTCCGCGTTACAAAATCTGCTACAGCTTAAGTCTTTCGGCCGCGAATCGTCCCCGACGCCTTTCGAACGCGCTCGCCGTTTGAAACCTGCCTTCTCGCTTAAGGAATGCAGTCATGGGCGAGTAGAGGCAGCCATTGCCTGTCATGCGCTATACAACCTCTTTTTCGTTTGGGAATACGAACATTTTCCACCACACCAGCACTTCAGAGGTCGAAACGGTTGCAAAAGTCAAAGAAGTCACAACAGGCCACACAGACTAAGCCTGACAATGTATTTGCCCCTTTGGCTCCTTTTTTGATGACCCCTCTAATAATAGTTTGTGTTCCTGAATAGTCTCCGGCTAGACCTTCCCTCCGTTCCGCTACAAAGAATTCAAGGCAGAATGTCACCGCACCGGACTTCTCAATCATCGTGGGGACTCTGCTGAAGGAGCTCAAGAAAGAATTAGCACAGAGCTCTGAGTCAGCGTTAGCTGGATGGCAGAGATTTGAACGATATGTAATGAATGCATGCAAATTAGAGGACCGAGCAACTAGTGGGGGGTTCGGCACTCTACGGCAGGTGAAGACCACATTACAAAAGACGTACATTCAATCTGGCGTTCGGGGCTTAAAGAATGAGTTGGAGTATCTCCTATACGCTGAGGATGTCACTTCGAAATACTCAACCCCCAACTTAGAACAGCAGAAGAAAGTGGCGGATATGCGTTTTCCAGCAGAGTGGTATCCGCAAGCGCGATCTATACAGCGAACAATACATCTACATGTTGGGCCAACGAACTCGGGGAAAACGTATCAGGCATTAAAAAAGCTCGAGGCTAGTAAAAGTGGCTTCTATGCTGGGCCACTAAGACTACTTGCGCAGGAGGTATACCATCGATTTCAGGCCAACGGAACTACCTGCAGTCTTGTCACTGGTGATGATGTCAAAATCCCTGAGGGCCAGGCGCCGACTATTGTGAGCAATACAGTTGAGATGGTTAATCTAGGGCAACCGTATGATGTAGGGGTCATTGATGAAATTCAAATGATTGGGGACCCCAAACGCGGATGGGCCTGGACTCGTGCTGTACTTGGGGCGCGTGCTAAGGAACTTCATCTCTGTGGTGAGCCAAGGGTTGTACCGCTGATACGAGAGCTGGCAGCCCTTACGGGAGATAAGCTTGAAATTCACCGATATGAACGACTAAACCCTCTGAAGGTTATGGACCGAAGTCTAAGGGGCGACCTAAAGAACCTGCAAAAGGGAGATTGCCTGGTCGCCTTTTCTCGCGTCGGAATTCACGCGCTTAAAGCAGATATTGAAAAGGTCACTGGGAAACGGGCGGCAATTGTATATGGAAGCTTACCAGCTGAAATTCGGACTCAGCAAGCCAGTCTTTTCAATGACCCAAATAACGAATACGACTATCTGGTCGCTAGTGATGCCATTGGTATGGGTCTAAATTTGTGAGTCTGCTGTCGCTATAATGTCGCACCATATATCCTAATCAACCTTTCTACAGGAGTTGCAAACGTATCATTTTCGAAACACTCGTGAAGAGGGTGCCAGGTGGTCTTGTGAGGCTCTCCGTACCTGAAATTAAACAAATCGCAGGACGCGCTGGCCGTTACCGGTCGGCTGCTCAACAACAGAAAAACGGAAAGCCTGCCGAGAATGACGGCACAAATGTCGGTTATGTAACATCCCTAGAAGAGGTGGATCTTCCCTACATTCACCAGGCCATGGGGATCGAGCCCCCTCCAATCACTGCGGCCGGCGTGTTCCCTCCAGAGCCTATTTTCCAGAGGTTTGCCGCATACTTCCCTCAGAGCATTCCGTTGGAATATATCATTAAGCGTCTTATTGATGTTTCCCAAGTACATCCTTTGTTCTTCATGTGTGACCCTCGGGGTCAATTGGATAACGCCGAGGTTATAGACACTGTGAGCGGCTTGCGATTTGAAGACCAAATGACCTTTATGGCTGCGCCCATGCATACCCGGGACATCTCCTCGCGCGATGTTGCCTGTGCATTTGCGCAATGTGTCGCCGAGCACACAGGTGGTCGCTTGCTGGACATACCGGACTTAAATTTGGAGATTCTAGAAGAGCCTGTGTCTGGAAACAAGGAATATTTGCATGACTTGGAGATATTGCACAAGTCTGTGATATTGTACTCGTGGCTCAGTTTTCGATTTGGTGGAGTCTTTACTGACCGAACTCTTGCCGCCCACGTGAAGGAGCTAGTCGAAGAGAGAATGGTTAGGGCACTGACTGAGTTCTCTGCTAATAAGAAGCTGAGAAAGGACGCCTCACTTCGCCGCCAGATCGCTTTACAGAAACAGATTCAGGACCATAAACGATTACTTGCTGAAGCCGACCTTGACGCTCTCGAAGAAGAGAGCGAGGAAACGGTCCCTATTGATCTCTCAGCCGACAACGACTCTCTAGAAAGGGTCAGTCCGGAGGCACAGGCTGCGTAGGATCTCATGCCTTGCCGATATATCTACTGCGGATCTTATTGTAACGAAGCATTCCAGCAGCTTCTCTACTCTCTCAGTCCTAGTCATCGCGATGGTAGCGAGAACGATACAAGCCAAACTTTTTTTTTTTTTATCTGGTTGAAGGTTGGCATTCAAAATTCTTAGGGGGGCGAATAATAGTTGAAGACTTCCCTTGTTTGGATGATTGGAATTAGGGGTTAGTGTAACATACAAATGTAAACTAAGTGTACATTATATCAGTATATAGATCTAGCTCAGGCCGATTCAGGGTGCCATTCAGTTTTTGCTGCCTGACATGATCAGCTTTAAATCTAATTCAATTTGCAGACACAAGGCATCTCTTCCAGACATTTCCGAATAGTGGTGTATCTCATGCAATTCTAGCAAATACTATAGCTTCATATGTTGCCCAACCTCGCTTCATACAATAACCTCCTCAAATATCCAAGTAGTTTGACTTGTATTTACTGTTACTTTGAACCAATAAAGTGAACCAGGTAATCCAGAACCTTTAATAATATTCTTGTATTGTAAAAGTAAAAATATATGAATGGATTCCATTAAATACTCCGTACTAGTGAATACATTTGAGGTTGGCTTATCTTATCAGTGGCGAGTGGTCCGCAATACGCCAGAACGATTTTCCGCGACAGTGAGCTTTCCCGATTCAAGCATTCAAAGATTGGCGAAACGCAACCTACTGACCAGAGAGGTGCGTAGCACACTCTTCTGCGAATAACTCACATATCCAAGAATTCATTTGATTGGTTTTGATTGTTCGTTGACTTGCGGTCACTTTTGAAGCGCCAGTCATGGATGACCTCCAGAGTCTGGAGCTCTTTTCGCTCGTTTCGCGAATTACGAGCGAACTCCAGAACCACTTGGGGATAAATGACAAGACATTAGCGGAGTTCGTGATTGACCAGCATCTGAAATGCAGTTCGTTTTCGAAATTCAAGGAGACCCTAGACGAGATGGGCGCGGAGTTCCCTCAGAGTTTGATGGAAAGTATTGATCGTCTCGTGCTCACCATGCACCCGAAATACAAGACGAAGAAGACGGATGATGCCGACAAAGCGGAAGGGGGTGATGATATGGACGTCCTCGATGCACTCGAAAAGAAGGCGCGCGTATTCAAAGGTCTAGCTGTTCCGGACAAGGCACCGCAGTGGGATGAGGACAACTACACGGATAGGAAAATTGCAGACGAAGGAGATGCCAAGGCCGATGTAATGGACGATACATTTGCGATGCTTGAAGGACTAGCAGGAAAGGCCCGAGAGGAGAAGGGCCACGCAACAGGGGAGGACCGGAGTAGCAGAAAACGAAGCAGAAGCCCTGGTTACGATGACTACGATCGTGGACGTCGGCGCAAGGATAAATATCGTTCCCGGTCGAGATCGTATAGCCCCCGTCGCCGTAAGAGAGATGACGACGTCGACGAATTCGGCCGTACGCGAAGCAAGTATTCCAGCCGGGATGAAAACCGCGACGGTCACAGCGAGCGACGGCGGCGGCATGATCGGAGTCAGGACGACCATTTTCGAAAACCACCCCCAGTTGAGTTGGATGATGCCCCGGTACTGTACAAGGTCTACGACGGACGTGTCACTGGTGTGAAGGATTTTGGAGCCTTCGTGAATCTCTTGGGTGTCAAAGGCAAGGTGGATGGCCTGGTACACGTTTCTGCGATGCAAGAAGGAGCGCGAGTAAATCATCCTTCGGATTTGGTCTCCAGAGGTCAGCCAGTCAAAGTCAAGGTCATCAGTATACAAGGGTCTCGCATTGGGCTCTCGATGAAGGAAGTCGACCAAGTGACTGGGCTTGATCTTATTCCTCAACGCCGATTGGCGTCTGGCGCCAACATGGAACGCCTCGACGGGACTTCAGCGAATGAGCGATATGGCAACTTGAGCTCGGAAGTGCCTGTCATCGAGGATTCTGATGGGAAGCCCATGAAAAACCGAAAGCGCTTAACTTCACCAGAGAGGTGGGAAATTAGACAGCTGATCGCATCCGGTGTTGTGTCAGCGGCTGACTACCCCGATCTCGACGAGGAATACCATGCAACACTGACAGGCGAGGGCACCTTTGAGGAGGAGGAAGATATTGATATCGAAGTCCGAGATGAAGAGCCGCCCTTTTTAGCTGGTCAAACTAAGATGTCCCTGGAATTATCTCCTATCAGAGTTGTCAAGGCGCCCGATGGCTCTATGAACCGAGCAGCTATGGCGGGTACGAACCTGGCTAAAGAACGAAGAGATCTTCGTCAACAAGAGGCCCAGGATAAGGCTGCGGAACAAGCTGCGGAAGTTGATCTTAACGCACAATGGCAAGATCCTATGGCTGCACCAGAAGACCGGAAATTTGCGGCTGATCTTCGAACGGCTCAGCAACCTAAACCCGATGACGCTGTGCCTGAGTGGAAAAGAGTTACAATGGGCAAAAATCAGTCACTCGGCAAGCGAACATCGATGTCCATTAAGCAACAACGCGAAAGTCTGCCGGTTTACAAGTTCCGGAAGCAACTTCTTGATGCTGTTCGTGACAACCAATTGATGATTGTTGTTGGAGATACTGGGTCCGGAAAGACCACACAGTTGACACAATACTTGGCTGAGGCTGGTTATGGAAATAATGGCATTATCGGATGTACCCAACCGAGACGTGTGGCCGCAATGTCAGTCGCCAAACGTGTAGCTGAAGAAGTTGGGTGCAAGCTCGGTGCAGAGGTTGGATACACGATTCGTTTTGAAGACTGCACCAGCCCTGAGACACGAATTAAATACATGACTGACGGAATGCTTCAAAGAGAAGTCCTCTTAGACCCAGATTTGAAGAAGTACTCTGTCATCATGCTTGATGAGGCCCACGAGCGGACAATTGCTACAGACGTCCTTTTTGGATTGTTAAAAAAGACAATAAAGCGAAGGCCTGACCTTCGACTTATTGTTACGTCGGCGACGTTAGATGCAGAGAAGTTCTCCGAATATTTCAACGGTTGCCCTATTTTCTCGATTCCTGGGCGTACATTCCCAGTCGAGATTATGTATTCAAAGGAGCCCGAGTCTGACTATTTGGATGCGGCTTTAATCACTGTCATGCAGATTCACTTAACGGAGCCTTCTGGTGATATTCTTGTTTTCCTGACGGGACAAGAAGAAATCGATACCTCCTGTGAGATTTTGTACGAGCGAATGAAAGCGTTGGGTCCTTCCGTACCAGAGCTTGTCATCCTTCCTGTCTACTCTGCTCTTCCTAGTGAGATGCAGAGTAGGATTTTTGAACCTGCACCACCAGGAGGTAGGAAGGTTATCATTGCAACCAATATTGCCGAAACATCCATTACTATTGACAACATCTACTATGTCATTGACCCTGGCTTCGTGAAGCAAAATGCTTACGATCCGAAACTTGGTATGGACTCCTTGGTGGTCACTCCTATCTCGCAAGCGCAGGCCAAGCAACGAGCCGGTCGTGCTGGAAGAACAGGCCCAGGAAAATGTTTCCGTTTGTATACTGAAGCAGCCTACCAATCGGAAATGTTGCCAACCACAATTCCCGAGATCCAGCGTCAGAATCTCTCACATACTATTCTCATGCTTAAAGCTATGGGCATCAATGATTTGCTTCATTTCGACTTCATGGACCCTCCTCCGACAAACACCATGCTTACTGCACTAGAGGAGCTCTATGCTTTGTCTGCACTCGATGATGAAGGCCTTTTGACTCGTTTGGGTAGGAAGATGGCAGACTTCCCCATGGAACCAGCACTTGCCAAGGTCCTCATTGCGTCAGTCGACATGGGATGTTCTGAGGAAATTCTTAGCATCGTTGCTATGCTCTCTATCCAGTCGGTCTTTTATAGACCTAAAGAAAAGCAGCAACAGGCAGATCAAAAGAAAGCCAAGTTCCACGATCCACAAGGCGACCACTTGACCCTTCTCAATGTGTACAACGGCTGGAAAAATTCAAAGTTCAACAATGCTTGGTGTTTCGAGAACTTCATCCAGGCGCGTCAGATCCGCCGTGCTCAAGATGTGCGCCAGCAGCTTCTTGGCATCATGGACCGGTACCATCACCGCATCGTCTCATGCGGACGGAACACTACCAAAGTACGTCAAGCACTATGCACCGGGTTCTTTAGAAATGCAGCGCGCAAGGACCCCCAGGAAGGATACAAAACACTTGTTGAGGGTACACCCGTCTATATGCACCCCAGTTCTGCGTTGTTTGGCAAGCCGGCTGAACACGTCATTTATCACACATTGGTCCTCACGACGAAGGAATACATGCATTGCACTACAGCTATTGAGCCCAAATGGCTGGTCGAGGCAGCTCCAACTTTCTTCAAGGTCGCTCCTACTGACCGCTTGTCGAAGCGTAAGAAGGCTGAGCGTATCCAACCCTTACACAATCGCTTTGCGGGCGAGGATGATTGGCGTCTGTCTGCACAGAGACGTCAAGGTAGAGGAGGTGGTGGAGGAACTTGGGGTTAAACCTTGTACAATTTCCCATCTCATCATGTCATGCCCTCGTTGTCTGGGTAACTACAATACGTGCCCTTTTACAGTAATACCCCGATTGAAGTGTTTTTTCTTGTTGATCGCGCCCTTGGTGCGCTTTGTACTGAGAGCATACTAGGGAACTCAGCATTTGTATTCAGAGAGTATAACGTACGATATAGACGTGTTCAAGAAATATTACCGTCCTAACAGTATCTTTTACCAATTCTATAGCAGGAAGTGAATGTAGTTTAATATGCAAATATAGGATTTCCCGAGGTCACTAAGAACGCACGAAGACCCCCCAAAGCCAAGTCCAACCGTTCGAGGAATCAAGTTATCAAAGAAACCTCAAGGAGAGAACCATCTCCCAGCCTAAATGATGACGAAGAGGACGATGATGGTTTATTGCACAGGGTTGTGAGCCAGTAGAGTACAATGGCAGTGATGATGGGTATAACTCGGATTAATAAAAATAAAATAAAATATAAGACATAAAAGAAACAGAATAGAAAACCCATCCTTTTATCCCTCATTGCCTGCACCATCCACATGATGTTCTTCCCATCCCCACAGTCCAGACGAAAGTTCTATTTCGAACCGTTCAATTGGAAAAGATCCTATAGGTCGTGCTTAAAAGAAGGCTCCCCGGCAGCCCTCAAAGTTGCAAGCACGCTTTGCCAGTGCAGGAGATGGTCTGAAACGCGATTGGGGTCGTTGGCATTTCTACATCCAAAAATCTCGGTTTGAATAGAGTCAATGGACCCAGCAGCATGGTTTCCTGAGTCTGTATTAGTGATCCATCGGCTGAAATTGTTTTCAACCCCAAGCGAGAATATATGGGCCGCTTCCTAGGTTTTCCATTTACCTATCTAGATGAGCGCGACGGTTACGGACTCCAGAGAGGAACACTTTCCATCTCTAAGCCGCACACCCTCCGAGGAGTTGGTTTTGCGGCGACACATATGTACGACTATTGTGCTCGCAGATACTCCATTCTGCTTGGTTGTTGAGCTGTATGGTATTGTAATTCAATGAACTTTGAACCTGACCTGACCTTGGTGTTGCAGGACTAAGTAGTAACTTGTACTATTTGACTCACTTGTGAACGTCCTCATCATTAAGGGAGATATTGATCCCCCCCCCCCCCCTTTTTTTTTTCTAGACCAGAATTAGCCAATAGCTAGTTGGCTTAAGTTATATATACCTACCCTTTACAATATCAGTTTCCGAGACGTCGATTTTCAGAGGCCTCGTTATCATCCTCACGGCGACTAGACAGCTGTTAGTTCATGCCTAATCACTAGATACTAGACACACATACTCTTTTTGCTTTGCCGAAAGTGCTTCTCCATACTAGTAATTCTGTTTCGCTATATTAGCTTGCTTGACTGATCGCTTCGACTTGCATTTAAGCATGGCAATATCTGAGCTAGTAAATAATTAGTCAAGTATTTGTAAAGGTTCTAATCTACTTGACTTACTCCCACTCATAGAAAGAGGAGTATGTAGACGCAGGGCATGGAGTTCCAGGTCCAGATTGCATTGCAGTCTTGTCATGATCTCCATTCTTTGTTAAAGATCAATAGAAGCCCAGTAAACAAGTTAATATTCAAATTCTACGAGTCACGAGCGAGTTATGTAGTAAACTTACTAACAGCCTAGTCATTTTCAGCCTGACTTGTTCCACCGCGTGTGGCCTTGCCCAGAATGATCTCCTTGTGCGTCTTCAGGTGCTTGCGTAAGTTGTTTGTGTCTGGCCATCGTTCCTCTGATCTAGATTAGGAGATGACTAGGTGTAGATTCAAGATCTTCCAGATCTTAGATTGCTTTTTGTGCAATTCTGAATCCTGCAGAAGATCTCGCCCCAGTATAGTTAACATTTTGTTATGGGATAAGCCGTTTGTACGGCTTACCACCTAGGTTAGTAGAGCCTATCCACGTTAGCCGGGGGCATATCTTCTTTCCTTCAATTATCATAAACTTACAACCATTAGGAGCATATATATCGTAGTCTCCGGGGACTAGGCTTTGGCTGGCCGGTGTGATATTCTCCCTGATTCTTGATTTGATGGCAAATGGCCTGGTTGGGCACGGTACAATGACCCAGACGATATTGAGCATGTCGACAAGATTGCCTTAAGTAATTGAGCCATTTTAATCTGCCTAACCTGTCTAGGTGATTGAATTGCTTGAATTGACTGACCTACCAAGGTAGATTAAATCACTTGATCTGACTGACTTACATAGATGGATTGAATCGTTTGATCTACCTATCTACCTAAGTTGAATTGCTTGCCTGACCTACGTAGATTACTTCATAATAGGAAATTTTTAATTAGCTATAGTTAACTAAGTAACAAGCTATACTTAGTATTACTAAGCGTAAAATCAAGCCATCAAGCGAAGCGAGGGATCATGGCTTGTAGTAAATTTGGTGTAAAATAGGCATTTGGACGGAAACTTGATGAGGGCTGTACTACTAGTAGAATGGGAGTCTGGGCAGGCTGCATGGAAAAGTTTCTTCGCTCCTTCCGTGACTGGGGTCGCCGGCAGCCAATCAGGTCCCGCAAAATTTTGACGGGAAGCTTTACATAACTTCCAATTTCATCTCCTCTGCGTTTCAAGTCTCCAAATTCAATCAGGAGATCATCCACACGCAAAAATGTCTCCTCATGATGATCAGCTTCACAGGAATAAGAGGAGAAAGGTGGATTCTGCGCAGGAGAATGCTGCTCCTACGGATATAACGTCTCACGGGCAACTACGCAATCTTTTAACCTTCCAACAGAATATCAATGAGGTCAAACAAGGTCAGTACGCTATCTTACTCTTTTTGTGTGTTCTGTGTAGAACCATACTCACAGAGTAACTCCAGGCATTAAGAAATTCAAAGAATTTCTTCTCGCAACTGGGCAGACTGAGAACGAGGGCGAGAAAGCCAAGAAATTCCGTATCCTCAAAGCCTATTGTGATTCGCAAATCTCGCATGAAGAAGAGCCTTCTTGCTTTCCAGATCTAATCCAAACTTGGAATTTTGCAGATAGTAACAATAATGAGTCGTTGCTGACTGTGGTTCCGTCGGTGTTGGCTCTTTTTATTAAGACTGTATCTACTAACTTGGATTTCCGAGAGTTTGGATTAGCTCTATGCAAGTTTCTGTTGAAAAAGGAACAACTAAGGTTTTTCAACCGCGGCTTGACAGCAACAAAATCTAAGGAGCATCTAATATCGCCCTGTCTTCGTCTCCTTACTGAAATTGTCAGCTTCGACGGAGGTGCTGTTGCACGGCATGTCTACGCCGTGCGGTATATTACTCTTAAACGCATAGAAGTATTCTTAACTCCGAACAAATCTCAATTAGAGGAGGCTTCAGATGACAGTCAAAAGTCGACTCTCCGACGGAATGCTCAACGATATGTTCTGGCAAACTTGAGATTCCAGCATGCTAGTGCGAAGAGCGACATTATCGAACAGCACAAGGTCATCAGAGCATTCTTGGAGTATGTAAGAAAAGACCCCCGAGATACTGTTTTGGATATCATCAGGGCCATCGAGAGGGATATTGTGCAAGATACTTCCCTTTCCAGGAATGCGAAGACGAAGTTTTTCAACCGAGGGAACTTGGAGAAGCTTGTGACGCTCTACGGCTACGACAGAGAGTCTGAGGAGCCGAATCCCACTGGCGTATCTATTGCCAGTGAGATCCATAAGATCCTAATGAATGTCTGCACCAAGTCTAGTCATGGCGTCTTACTGTCGGAGACGAGCTGGTACCCTAACGGGAGTGACCCGGAGTCCTTGCCAGGCGAGGAAGACACATCGATCGACTTGGGGCTTGATTCTGCAGTATATGTCGACAAGTATCGAGAGTCTGTGCCTGTTCGTAACGGGATATTATCTTACCTCGCTCAGACTCTTCGTCCAGACGCAGACAGCTTGCAGATCGAGCTTCTGGTAGCTATCTTTAAAGAAGCACCGGAGCTTGTTGCCGATTTCTTTACAAAGAAAACCATGTTTGTTTCAGACCCGAAACCTACACCATCATGGATGGCAGAGTCCGCGCTTCTGTTTTCCACGGTCAGCTTGCCTGTTCCAACGAACTTTGGTTGGAAGGATAAACTGCCTTCTATGCCGCCTCCCGTATCGGTAGTGATCGAGAACATCCTACCTCGTCCGCTTAGCCAGAGGACCCTAACCCGCTGCCTGAATTTAAACGCGGAGATAATTACTTTATTTGCGGTTCGGATTTTGACAATCTCTTTCAACAAGCTGCGAAAGGTTCTTCGTATTTTTAATTCAGATCATGGTGTCAGCCAATCATTTTGGGCTCAGGCCAAAGGTAAATTAATCGCGGAGTTCTGTCGTCGATGTCCCTCAATGAAAGATGTTGTATCGTTGTACAAGAAAACTGCCAAGGAGGATCTGCAGCAGCAAGAAGCTGTGGCCGAGCTGCTCGCCTGTTTCTATGAAATTGTGTCTGATGTGGCATTTGAAGAAACTTTCGATGTTTCTCTTGTTTTGGTTGATATCTTGAAACGTTTGGACGAGTCAAGTCCTAGTGAGGAAGACTCGGAATCATTGCTTGCTCAATTGGGTAGTATCCTTAAGATCGCACAGCAATCCGCATCGATGCGCTGGTGGCAAAAGCCTGGTAAGTACGTCGTAATATTATCGCCCTGAACGTCTTGCTAATATGGCTATAGGGTCTATGCAATTCTCTGCATTCACCTCGATTCTCAAGGTTGTAACGGGGGCATCATCTCGTGATTCTCTCAAAGATATTGAGGTCCTGCTTAAAACTGTGCTTACGGAGAACTCTGTCTTGCAAGACTCAGGCTCCTACCTGTCACTCGTATCCAGCTTTGAGACTTCCGACTCTGGAAGTCTGCACCATCAATTATCCTTTTTCGATAACTGTGTTTGTCGGGTGGCAAAAAAGCCCGTTCACTACCAAGACTTGCTTGAGTCACTGTGTGAGGCAGTATCAAAACCGGTCAGCCCTATTGTAGCTGCTATTACTGAACAATGGCCGTTTGTTGTTAAGTCCGGAGGTGATGCAGAAAGCGCTGTTGGTGTGTGGATTGCTAAAATTCTTGGGAAGTTGAAAGGCTCCGGGGAAGACTCAAAAGCGTTGAAGGCTGCTCGGGATACGTTGGTAGCAGCCACTGACAATAAGCGCACCAAGTCGACTCTGAAAAAGGCATTAAAAGATACCGAAGAGGGGCCAAGCCAGGATAGCAACGGACGAGAGTCTAGCACAACACAACCGACAACCTCACGTTCAAGCAACGAGAAGTCAAACGTGGACCTGGAGGAGATATTCGGCACATTACCCACGGAAGGCACAACTCACAATGCATTGCATAGATGGGAGAAGGAGGACATCGAGATCTCCGTTGAGCAAGGCCGGGTGGCAGACCTGATGCTCTGCCTGTGCTCAGAACATGAAGAAGTCCGAAGACAGGCATTCGCTAACATAACTCGATTTATGTCCAAGATTCGAGTAAGTTGATACTTTTCCTATGATAGCTAAATGGAGAGATTACATGGCTCACAATACCAGGAATCCAAATATGTCGAGTGGAGGTCGGTGTTCCTTCTCACCGGTGAACTCCTAGAGACGGTGAAGCAGATTGGTCTAGAGTCGCCCGTGCCATGGATTGTGGGAGAGTGTGCTTCCAATTGTCTCGCAGTTCTCGTCAATCCAATGCACAAGCTCTATGGAAAAGTCAACAAGTTTCTCCAGAAGGCACCTTCCTGGGAGCCAGAGAAGATTCCATCGTATTGGATTGACAAGATTCTGTTGCACGAACCCGAATTGGATGATGGTTACTTCGAGGAGACCAACTGGCTACTGGATCTACTTATTAAAGGCCTTCGCACGGAGACTGTAAGCTACCATGTCGTAAACCATGCGAAACATCATTAACGAGCTTGCAGGATATGGGGATCTACCGCCGCGCGAATGTGTTTGAACGAGCACTTTCTTTCTATGAATCACCCGGACCTAGCCTTCCATCCAAGCGAAAGATTTTACACCTACTGTATCGCTCAACGCAGGTCCAAGGTAGCACAACTTTGATTACTCGGGCTGGCATTGTCAGCTGGATCCAGAGCCAAATTCCAGCATTGGGTGGTAAGGAGGTGCCAACTTTTACGGCCATGGCGTTCTCTTTGTATGAATCCTCGGAACAGGACCGGGTTATGAAATGGAGTGGAGGATCTGTGGCACAGGTTGTTGAAGACATTGCTATGTAGATGCTTAATAATTTAGGAGAGGATGTAAATCCTTTTCTTCTATAGACATAATGCTGGATATTTTTTTCAATTTTCCTTTTTCTTTCTAAATCGCTTCTCTACTAGTTACAATCGTATAAATACTTATAGTGTGTTAATTTTGCACTATGATGATTATGTAGTACTAGAGCTTTGTCAAAATACTGAACGTCATGTTACCAAAATATATAAAAGTGAATGAGTCCTCACCAAAGGAGCGCTAGTAATACCTGTGAATAGTAGCGAATGATTAGTATCCCCTACCGTCACATACTGATAGACCTTAGAATAAAAATCGTGACTTTTGTGTATTAAAGAATGAGCGCATAGAATAATTAATGCTTGTGTTTGACTTGATGATGATGCTGGTTGTTGGTGTTGTTGTTTGTCAGGGTACAAAGCGACTTTCCCCATTTGGAAGTCGAGTGCAAGAGCCTGAGGCCGACCGGTCGAAACAAACGTTTTGCGGCCACAAGTTCAGATCGGGCGCTCTCCGTTGAAACCATTCACCACAACAACCCCCCATCATTTACCTACTACCTACTAACCATCGGCTGTGTCGCCTTTTATTTCCCACCTTCCACTCGGCTTCTGCAACGATAGTTAACTACATTCTTAACTGCCAGATAAATTCTTCTGATCTGACAACGGATTCCCCTGTGCCCCTCATCGAGTCCCCAAGTTGACTGACCGATTGAAACTCCGCCAATCTTGCCACTAGCAAGTGGCTTTGCTTCACTGCACCTCTCTACACCGCACCCTCCATTACACAAGGACCGTTACCCCGGACTACACACACACGCACACACATACACACGCTCTCTCCCCTCTGATCCTACGTTCCCTGCGACTGCTCCAGCTCCCGCCTCTGATCCTTGCGAACCAATGAGAACGTTCTAACGGTCTGCCGATAACATCACACACTCCAGCCATCCTCATGGCGCGACGTTACCAGATTGATGAGCTGCTATGGCTACGCTCGTCGCCCCTGGTCGTTAAGCCTGCAAACTTACCTCCGGTAGAAGAATGGATGGGGTAGGAGATTCTTGTGGTTGCACTTATGATTCGGAGGCTGACTTGGCCGATGTTGAACTAGCCCGATACCCGACCCAACGACACAGAGAAAAACCACCGGCCCTCGCGATCCTAATAATCCAAATGAGACGACACCTCGACGGCCGAGCATCTTTGAGACTCGTCATGTCTCCCGCAATTCGAATTCAGGTAAATATAAGAGCATTGTCTTATGGCTGTCCTCTATTGGTGCCGAGACGGACGGTTCTAAACAGTTCATCGCTAACTGAGGACATTGTAATTCCTTGTAGAGGATATTATTCTTGGGCCACCAAAAACCGCGTTCGCGTCCGCATCTCGCATACCGGGCAAGGGCTCGATCGATGCTACTGAACGGCCATCCAGGCAACCTGATTCGGACGACATCAAGAATGACCGCTTAAATTTCCGCGGCAAGTTCTTCAAGGATAGGGAAGCTGGTGATAGTAATTTTGACCGACGTGACGGAAAGTCGGACCCTTTCACCCCTCGTCGTGGGGACAGAGATGACTGGAACGCCGGTCGTCCCCGTCGCACCTTCGGCCAGGATGAACAAGACAGAAAACCAAGACGTAACGGGGACTTTGATCGGTGGGAACCCCGCGATTTTAATCGTGAACGCGACCAACAGACTCCGAATCATGAACGGGGAGGGAAAGATAAGGATAGTCGATTCTTTCCTCGGAGGGACGGCCAGCCGGGGCGTGCCCGACATGAAGGAAGCTGGTTCCGCGATGACGGCAATCAGGACGGCCCCGATGCCGAGGAAGAAAAGACCCCGATACGGAGCCGAGATTGGCGTCGAGACCGGCACGGTGCTGACCGGGATTGGACTCGAGGTGCCAAATTTGAACAGGATCCTGAGTGGTTGGATTCTAATGATAAGGAAGAGTCCCGAAGGGTGCACACTCAGGAAGATTTCGAACGTTGGAAAGAGAGGATGAAGGCGGGATCTTCTCAGGCTCCTGTAGAGGAGAAGAAAGAGACACCCATGGAATCAACTCCGGCCCCTGCTCAGAAGCCGGAGCCTAGACCAACAGACGGCGAAATCTTCAGCAGCAGCGGCACACCGTTCCAGTCAGATACAGCAATGGAACGCTTTTTCGGACTTCTGGGTGACTCCAAATCTCCTCAGGAAATCGCTACCTCGTCACCTTTAGAGGCTCCCTTAGTCAGTCAGGCTACCCCCAAGAAGGAAAATATTCCGGGGAAGCCTTTCAAATCTTCTCGTTTTGCTGGGTTATTTAGCCCGCCCCCCGGAAGTCCGGCAAAAGAGACCGATTCGCAGCTGGGGAATAAGTCTCCTACAGTCCAGCCGTCTACTACTGATGCTGACCAGGAAGGGTTTCAGCGTATTCTACAGATGCTGGGAGGGAGCAAGTCGCGCAATGCGACTCCTCACAACGACGCCGCGCAAGCCAATCGGCCTCCGTCTCTTCCCCAAGCAGAATCTGTCCAAAGCGCCATCTCATCCCCCTCCCGCGAGCAAATCAAGCGGCCAGAACCCATGCTCATGCAGGAGACCTCTATGCGGAGTGCTGGCCCTGCTGTGGATCCCCAAGCCCGAGAACGGGAACATTTACTTCGCCTAATGCAGCAAGTCCGTGTCACTCCCGTCACAAACCAGGCTCAAGGTAGCCATGGTCAGCCACAAAGCGCCGGTGCCGCTCCTGGTATGATGAACATGCCAGATATGCTCCCACCTCCTCCAGGGCTTGCTTCTGCACCAAAGGCTCCTAACTTCATTGATGATCCGGCGATAGCTAATATGCAGAGAGCGGAGCCTGATCAGCTTCGGCGACGACCCGCGAATGGGCCTCCAATGGGCTACTTTGAAGATATGCCGTTCCCTCAAGGCGGCCAAGTTCCCATCACCCCTGGTGGAAGTCGGGCTCCTCAAGGTCAAGGTATACCTGGCATGGGCGTGCAGAGACCGCCAGGCTTCGACCACTTGCCGCCTCCTGGATGGGCCGGCCCCCAGCTTCCTCCACAGCAGGGCGGTGGCCCCGGTCCCCTCGCCCCTCCACCGGGTATTCCTACTCCAACACGGGGCGTCAACCCTAATTTCATGTCTAATATGATGCCAATGCATGGTAATGTTCCACCGCTCGGTGAGCGTCAACCCTTCCCACGTGCAGGTGGCAATGGATCAGCGGGATTCCCGCCTCCCCCAGGTATGATGCCTCCTCCGGGTTACATGAACGGCCCTCCCCCGTCTGGCTTCCCTCCCATGCCACCTAATGCCGAAGCTCTGATGGGTCTTGGCCATGGTGGCCAGGGTCCATTTGACGGTAACCCCGGTCCACAGGGGCCTCCGCACTCCTCTCGGCACTTATTGGATATGTTTGGACAAGTCGGCGCTGGAGATGCTCGGGGCGGCATGGTAGGTCCGGGCCAGTTCAGATAAGCAGACATATGGATTTAGCCGCGCTCCTTGATGCGAAATTCGCGTGGCATATGGCGGGATTAGTGCTGGGCTCATCAGGCCACTTTTTGCCAAATTTGATATGTATTCCAAGTCTATGTGTTGCTTTCCCTGGTGCCCACCGTCTGTGCCTAGCAAGGACTGGCTTTGATCTGTTTAAATCTCCTGCCATTTGTCCTGAGAGTGTCGAAAGAGTGTGAATGGGGTTGCTGCCGAAGCTCTATTCCTAGGCTGATCGAAATGAAAGTAATAGGCGGATTGAACAATCTCTAGTGAAGTATGTGATCTAACAGGATAGATCGTACGAACCCTACTTGCTTAGCCAGATGACTGGATACTTGCAATCAATCTATTACTTGAACAGAGGTTTCCATCTGTAAAATTCTCGCTCACTGTATATTCAGATCTTTAATCCTCTTGGGCCAATGTCCAGGCGATTGGCTGTGAGTGCCACATCCTAAGCAGTTCTGGTCAGTGAAGGGCACCATTGAAAACTTGCCAGCTAGTGTTTCATTTTGTTCAGTGAATGGTAGGGCAGGGCACTTGGTGATGCCCTTTTGTACATCCATCTTTTGCACACGATGCAATTCCCTTGCAGCTACAGCACAGTGCACATGCATCACTTCAATATTCCGCGATTAGTATTTCACAATACAAAGTAACTCTAGGTTACCATGGCGCCCAATCCAAAGGCAAGTAACTTTCTTTATTCGACCGCGTCTGCTGATCTTCAAACCCCCTTGCTCCATCCTCCCGTTTGGACACATTTTACTCCATACCTACAGCTTTCACCACAGCCATACATCCACCCTAGCGAACAAGGTAAGTCTTTCATTTATTCATCTGATATAAACTGCTAGAGTGCCTCATTTCTAACAAATCAAAAGCCAGAAACCCTACAATAAGCTAGAGACGCAGTGGCGTCAATACCTCAACCTGTAATCGACATCCACACTTTCTGCGTAGTGATGGAGAACAGAAGCCCATCCAGGGCTCAAGTGGGTCAATAGAAAAAGCGAAAGGGCTAACAGATATATTCTACCCAGCTTGGCGATATGATGGACGAGGTCGACTTCGAGCTTTGCTTGGACATCGACCAATATGTGAGTAATTCCTCTTCCTCGGTTTCATACTCGATACAGATCATACGCAATCCCGGAGCCAGAGAAACCTCTATCTTTGTCAATCGAAAATAACCCGGGGGTAGAATCAGGTAGCCACCTCTCGTCGCGAGTCAAAGCGACTATCCACTCAGTCCACCCCAGACTCAGTCAAGCACGACAGCGTCCGAACTGTGACAACCCCCAATCGCAAAATCCGTAAGCACGGGGAACTAGAGTCTACCTCTGATATTGACGAAAATATCACCCAAGAGCCGCTCCACTACGCACGGCAATGCAAGAAGCCCAAGGTTGCAAACCAGGCAAAGTCAGACCTCGAGGATGACCATGATCGCACCTATCTCGACATCGCGATCAAACGCATCACCACTCATCACGACCATGAAATAATCTCAGACGCCGACGACACAGACCTAGAAACTCACAGCTCAACCAATACCTCGACCGCAGCTATCAACGAAGAAACAATGGACCTGGACACCGACACGGACGCCGACGTCCACACCAACTCAAACAGCCACAGCATAATCACCAGCCCGTCTCACTCCTACATCGCTCGTCCCTCACATCTATTCCATATCTACGAGGACCCGGATGACTCGCATCTGGAGAACCATCCCGGTCTCTTGTCCAGCTTTACTACCTACTCCTCCGCCGATGAAGACAAGGAGAACATCCTCGACGACGATGACTACGAGCAGCAGGAGCAGACCCAGCGAATGGGGGTTAATTCGCAGATGTGGACTCGTCACTCTACTAATCGGTTCTCGCATGTGGTTAGTTCCGGATATCAGGGGGTTGATGGGGGTGCGGATACGGACGAGGCGGATACTGATGTTGAAGAGTTTTTGGCTGAAGGTGGAGAGGGTAGTAGGGAGGTTGAGATGGAGGATGTGAGGGTGTCGTTTCATTCGTTGGGTGCTGGAGAGGCTTCATTGCTTCCTCTTGCTTTTCCTTTGCCTTTGAGGATCCCTTCTCCAGCGATGGTCCAGGGCAATAGGATTGCGGGTCGGCGTCGTTGCTTGGGACCTAGACCTGTTGTGCACTTTGAGTGATTGTTGATGTATGAGATGCTTTGTTTCCTTCAGACTTGTACAAACCCCTTGTTCCAACCTTGCCGTCTCTTTCGTCTTGTCTTTGCGGATTTTATGTACTGTACTTTTAGTGCTGGTGTTGTGTGGATTGTTTCTTCTCTTCAAATGGCCTGTGTCTCAGATTGATTTACTGACGGGGAATGAAAAGTTCCGAGGAACATACTCATGTCGGATGGATATCGACCGTCATACTGTATTTACGATGTAGTCTATCTCCG
This sequence comes from Aspergillus pseudotamarii, assembly GCF_009193445.1. NCBI lineage: Eukaryota > Fungi > Ascomycota > Eurotiomycetes > Eurotiales > Aspergillaceae > Aspergillus > Aspergillus pseudotamarii. The sequence goes on from NW_022475017.1 coordinate 886,737, forward strand.
CTGCTAATACGTTCATTATGCGCTACACCCTTCACTCATTAATGGCTACTAGTCAAAGATAGCCTCACAATGAATCAAATGATAGCCAATGAAGTAAGGCCAAGTGTATTCAAAGCTAATTCAGATCATATGATATTAAAATGATGGCATCAAACTTCCAATTCAAGCAGTAAATAGCAGTATCAAAACCAATTGTCAACCATGATCAGAACTAGGAATAGAAAACCAGCCATCAAAAAGCCAAAAAGCAATAATATCAGAACTAATAGAGCTTGGACGAAAATGATAGCCAAGTTCACGTCAATGCGGAAAAGAAACATTCACCTGCAGAGTATGCCACTAGGTTTGCGTTAATGGTTGCGTTGAATGGAAAGTCCACCTGTTGGCTCTTCGATGACTGTTCCCCAAAACATCTTCATGAGATCGATGATCGAATCTCGATCCTTCAAAACATCATCCCCCATAGTACCGGAAAGATTGGCCGTTTTGCGAGTTTGCATTTTCAACAGATACTCATCAATTGAGTCTTTGATGGTGATCTTGACAAATTCCACATTCTTAGACTGACCGATTCGGTAGAGGCGACAAAAGGCCTTAGAGCAACGGTTAGATCAGACTTACCCAAGATTGTACTGTACAGATGAATGAAACCGAACGTGTGGGGAGTACCTGTTCTTGAATAGCTTCATTCCACCACAGATCCACGAGGATACACTTGTTCGCCATGGACATGTCGAGTCCAATTCCCCCAGCCATGAGACTGGCAATCAAGATCCGTACCTCTCTTTCATCTTTGAATTTTTCCATGCTCTGCTCACGAGCCGGTAAGCTCATTTTCCCGTACAACTGCGTGCGATTAGTAGCGCCCCCTCCCTGGATCTATGGTAAGCTATGAAAGGAGTAGAACTTACGCAAGTGACCCCCCATCTCTGTTTCTGGCACATAAACCCGAGCAGCCGAAGGAAATCAACAAACTGAGTAAATATGACAATTTTCACGTCCGGGTTCTCGTCAATCCAACCCTTGACGATCTCTTGTATCTTCGCTATTTTGGCACTGGTCATTTCGCCACCACACCCAGAAATCCAATCTACCTCTTCGTCTTCATCTACTTCATCCTCGGGTTGATCTCTGCCGTGTGTGACAACCGCCGAAAAGCCACCCGCAAAATTCCCTCGTGTCTTTTTCTTGCTCTTCTTAGGTGATTTCTTCTGCTTCCTCGTCTCTTCGACTATGAGAGCAGAAGATGACTCCCCTATTTCTCCATCTTCCGAGATAGGGCACGTCGCAGCTGCTCGAATGCCTGTATTGCAACTTGAGCAGATCCGTGTTTCACCTTCCTTTAAAAGAAGATAATAACATTCCTCACAATACAGATGCATACAGGATGTAATCACCGGATTCGTTGGCATGAATCCACAGGAAGCGCAGCTTCCCCTTTCAAACCTCTCTATCCACTGCTCATTCTCATGAAGTGTCGTCATGAAAGCTTTGAACTGTTTGGTCAGCTCTTCCTTGTCGCCACGGAGCTCCTCTACACAAGGGCCCGTGAAGCCTTGAGTCTGTGGAGTTGCGGGTAATTCGATCTCTTTTCTCATTGCTCTGATCCATTGTATGATATTGGAGGATGGACTTTCGGGGCTTCTCTCCACTTTCAAGATGTCGATAAACTCACGAATCAATCCTTTGCAAAGAAGCTTTTTTATTATGTCTTGCGCAGTAAGTATATGGCTGGAAACCATGCGCAGCTTTAAAATCATCGTCAGGAAGCATCGGTATTGCTTCAATCTAGGATTTTCCACATGGGCGTAGCCTATATTCATCGTTAGTAATTTATACGAATTGACGCCGGCGAAGTAACTTTCACGAACCATTGATTATCTCGAAAAATGCATCGATGATAGCATCGTACATTATCCTCTCGGCCTCACAGAATTCTGCTTGTACGACCTTTTCGTCAATATCAGGCAGCTTGATGATAGGCAACGAGAAAAGCCGACTGGAATGCGTTCGACGAAACATGAACGATCGGAGGAGATTAACCAAGCATTTGTTGGCTTCCCCATCCTGCATTAAACGGTTAGAAATCTATTTAATATAAACCAAATATTATATACTCACCCTGCAGTATGATTTCCAGAAATTCTCATAAGTTCCGGTGCGAGGAACACCGAGAAAATCAAAGAGCGGATAGAATTCCTCTACACGATTATGCACAGGCGTTCCACTGAGGACCCATTTGTGATGGCCCGTGAGAGCACGGACAGCGATAGATATCTGTGAAAGATGATTTTTTATGATGTGAGCTTCTGAGAGCTATATTAGCCTAGTGCAGATCCAGATAAGTGTGGAAGTATATATACCGTCTAAGATAATCCTCCTGAATTTGATTTGATGTAGAGGGCCCACGTCATTTTTATAGGTCTCCGTCCACCACTCAATAAGTTTATCTTTGTCGGCAATCTGACTTGGGATATTGCATTGGGGGTAAGATCTCCGAACTTCATCGTATGTAGTTATCCTGTTGACTGATATGAGTATATTGTATCACTTGTGTAAGGTATTTAACGTACACAATGTTGTGCTTCTGGATACTCTTGGGAACGTCAAGTGTCAAGTATCTCGCGTTTGCACGATACACAAGAACTTCGCCTATTGCATCTATTTCGCAATGTTTTTGCAGTTGCGTCATCCTGTAATGTTTAGTTTGGCGAAATGTGAGATGCGAGGTTCTTTAGGCTTACCAGTGTGAGACAAGCTGCGATGGCACAACAATCAATGTCGTTCTCACAGGGTCAGTCGGGTCAGGCGGTCTCCCATCGACAATATTGGCTACGTATACATTAGCCACCGCGGAGTGTAATAGCGATGACATTGGAAGCATGCTCACCAAGTGTCTGGATCGTTTTCCCGAAACCCATGGTATCACATAAGAGACCTCCATATGGCGGCTGGGATGAATTCTCTCGATCACGCATGAAGCTAGCACCTAAGACCTGGTAATTGTAGAGGCTTGTCTTCATGCCCTTTAATTTCCAGCCACCCTTTCCATCGCTTCTTGCACTGTTGTTAAACTTCTTGGTCGCCTTCAAAATCTTTCGCTTATCGTCTTTCGCCTGTTCTTGCTCCTTAGTTGGGATTCCAGCGATTAACTGGAGGAGTGCTTTCTCTTTGTTTTTCTCAGTAAAGGCCGGGGCCGCAGGTAGCGCCGAACTGGCATGTGCATCCTCGATGATGTTGGATTTCAGGAGAGATTCCAAGTCGAATTCGGGCTCTTTGCCTTTTCTAGGGCGTTTGGCTGGACCAGATGGCCCGCTTCCGCTAGCATTGCGCTTCTTTCCTGACTTTTTCTTGTCTACTTTACCAAGAATAACGTCAAGCCCGAACTGCATGCTCCTTCGTTTCTCTTCAGCAGATATCTTGTTCTGTCTGTTCCTTCTCTTTGTTTGCTTTAGTTGTTTTGCGGGCTCTGTTGCGAGCGTAGTCTCATTTTGTTCGGGTAGCTGCTCACGAGATGAACTTTCTTGGGCGGGCTCAGGAGTAACAAATAAGGCGGACTCTTCCTCTTCCCTTATAAACTCGTCATACTCGTCGTCCTGTAATCGAAGGGCTTCACTGTTTGATACCCTCGTTTCCCTTGCCTTTTCCTGCAACTTGGCCGCTTCGTATTTCACTATGTCTTCTATAGTCGGATTCGCCAGGTCTTTAAACCAGAACTTAATTGCATCGAACCTAAAACAGTCAGTCATCATACTACCTTGAAAAGATATGGGCGTCTTACTCTGACGTGTCGTTATCCATGGAGTCCGACATCTCGTCCGGCCACTCCAAGGTTTCTGGATCAGCTGGGCAAGTGGAGGGACCGGGCTTAGCATCTTCAACCTGCACCGACGACGTTGAAGTAACTGGTATTTCATTATGCGGAAGCTGGGAGTCAGACGCACTATTCCCTATAATTCCTGAAAGAGCCTGTGCAATATCCATAGGGGCGTTGAGGTCATCATTCAGCTCATAATCTGAAATATCGGGAACATCTGCAGTGGACGTATGGTATGCCTGAGAATTATCTTGACATCCTGGGCTTTTATCAGTCGCATTGAGCGCTGTTCCCGCCTCTCCGCTCTCAGGAGCTTTGGTAGTTTCAGGCATGTGGGTGGGTTTCGACGGTGAGGCGTTGTTTTGGAGCGCTAGTACGCTCCTAGCAAAGGCAGCCTTCGCGCCCGCCTGCTCTCGGCGAGTTTCGGCGCTTTCGGAGAGAGAGGCTGCTATGTCAAGTTGTTCGGGCTCCTGGGAGGAGTCCATGGTTGTAGGCATGGCTGAGGATTGAGGTGCTTTGTTGGTTGTTGGATAGTGGGAGATAGTTGTACTGAGTAAGGTGTTGAAGGGGCTTAAAAGTAGAAAGCAACAAACAGATGGGAGATGATGAGATGATAGGATGTAGAAATACACGAATGAAAGATATGTGAGAGACACCGAGAAGTATGTAGAACTGGTGGAGTATATGGATAAGAGTATGTATGATCCAAAGCCTGAGTGGAAGAGGATAATGATGATCAGGATAGAGATAATGGTGATCAGGGAGGACGATCAGGAAAAAGTAGGATGAGAACTAAGGCTAAGGCATAGGTGATATATAGATACTATCTCACCTCTACCTTCCATATCTTTCTCTCATCTCTTCCCCCATCCGTGCCCTCTCTAAACATCTACAGCCTCGGAGGCATAAATCCCCTTCTACCTCTTACCTTCGACTACGTCGTTCATCCCCTGTATCATTGATGTTTTTATCGAACTCCTCCATAGTGTAACCACATCTCGGACACACCATCATCCATTGGGGTCGACTCCTCTACGATCTCCTTAACCTCTCCATTTTCTCGCATCATCTCACCTCTAGAATTGACTCACGGACCAGGATAGGGGCATGACACAAGGTATCAAAGAGAGGTTCAACAGGGAAGGGCCATGAGAATAGTGAATTTTAGGAGATAGAATGCGTCTTGTCTTTCAAACCGCAGGATATTGCTGCGCTTTAGCACATAAAGGAAGATAACCACCAGCATTACCAGCCTGGATGTATGAGTTGTATTAAACAGTGTACCATAAAACGATCCTAGGGTGGAACCGGAAAGCAATGATTAAAAGCAGCCAACGAAGCGACATAGTATCATCTAAATAAAACACGTATGGTGAAATGGGAATCTCTATGGCGAATAAGAAAAGGTGGGCACAGAACTATTAAAAGTTGGCTGGGAAAGGATGGAAAGATAAAGAAAGCGTGTCAATAAGGCGAGGCAACGCGGTAGGTGTTTGGAAAGAGCGGATAGACGTTACCAGGAGCATGGCCACTAGACCACTGTGACGAATCTCTTGAATATAATGCCGTAAATCAACTATAAGCGGGCCGTTTGTGGCCACGCATATGTAGGTGCAGCGAAGTAGACGTACACCTATGGCAGCCAAGCTTCCATTTTGGTGATCGGCGTTAATCAACATTCGTCGCGTCGACAGTTCGCCCAAGATCGCTGGTTAACGAGTACACGGACAGATCTGAGAAGCTCTCGTGGGTCGGAGCGGGTAGTGTAGTCTTGTTGATCGGCTGTGTGGCACGCCTTCCAATATGGCTGTCGGGTGGAAGATGGACAGGAGACATCAGATCGCGAGTTTGGCCAGGAAAGAGGCCCTTGTCAAGGTCACTTTGCCACAGCCTGCGTGACGCATCAAATGCCTTGTTGACTAGTCCTCGTCGAAGCTCTTCGTATTCTTCAAACAATGTGATTAGCTGACAGTCGGGATTCTGCGCCAAGAGTTTGGAAAATATGATCGCATCCTCTACCGCATACGCAGCCGATTCATCGCGCGGAGGCATCTGTAGGTATTTGTATTAGTCTTGTTACGAACCCGATGCCGTTGGTGACGATGGAACTTACTGCGTGCGCGGCATCGCCGAGTAACAGTATCCGATCTGTGTGCCATTTTCCTCGTTGACGAACCTGGTATACAGGGTATAACATCCAATCCTCGGTGCGATCAATGATCTCGCGGATGTACGGTAGACTTGACATGCCGAACTGCGCCCGGACCAGGTAGCGCATTGACATCCTCATGTTCTTCTGTGCCGCCAGGTCCGTTCCCGACATCGCCTGGTATTTCTCGATCAGGTGTTCGCTCACGCGAACGATAGCCGCCACAAAGAGCTTCTCGTGTTTTGGGTCGCAGTAGCTCGTTAGGAGCGAGCTATGCCGGGCGAGATGTACCGCGGTTTGAGTAAAGGGCATCGTTGCGGTAAAGTTCTGGGCGTCGGCCATGCTTTGTATGAAAGAGATACCGGTATACTCGGATCTGTTGCCGGGATCTACGATTTTTGTTCGTGTCGCCGAGTGAACTCCATCGCCTCCCAAGACCAAGTCCCCCGTGGCGGTTGAACCATCTTCGAACTGCAATGTGACATTCTCCGCCGTTGTGTTTCCTCTGACTAGCTTTTTATCGTAGTGAACCGAGACATTTGGCAGCCTGCGAGCCACTGTCAACATGGCTTCCGACAAAGCGCTGCGCAATACCCGACGACCCTTATAGCCACCGTAACCATGTCCGTTCTCATCGGTAAATCGGAGGGGCCCCAAACGGCGGCCAACACGCACAGAAAACAAATCAATGGCGTCCACTTCAATCCCAGCGTGATCACCCATCTGGTTCAACTCGGATAAGACCCCTAACTCATCGAGATACCTCTGAGCGACCGGTGTCAAACTGATGGCGCCGCCTGACGTCGTGAGCTCCCGTGCGCCATCATACACCGTGATTTTCAATCCGGGAACGACGGGGGCGAGCTCGTTGGAAAGGGCAATCGCACTGGCGAGACCAGCAATACCCGCACCGACGACGAGGATATCGCGCGGCATTGTGGAGAACCCCTTGTGCTTCGTTTTTCGCTCGGGGAGGCCGACAGGCACACTGTCGTCGGAAAGTGGTAGGAAAAGAGGGTCAGAGCGACGATAAATCGGTTGGAGAGGTCACACAGGGGCAGATATTTGCCCTGCAGTTCGATTCATGATGTTTCGTAGTATGCACATCGTTGCACTGGTCAATGGTTTAGTGTCAATTTAATTTAATTTTTTTTTTTTCTTTTTAATTTTTTAAATTTTTTTTTTTTTTGCCCGTTCCATCTTTCCCCATTCCAGATTGGGATGTTCTCCGCGTCCGGCCGAAAGCTCTGTTAATTCGGGCGGTCGGTTAAACGATGCCGGCAAGCAGAGCCAATGAAAAGTTCACATTGCCACCCCTCAAGTGTCATATCCAACGTGAAGAAATTGGCGTTCCATGGATCCCCCGAAAACCTCTCTGATTGGCAGTCCCCGGCATAAGCTTATAGCGCCCGGGGGGCAAAAATGGATGGGTCTAGACATGCAATTTCCTTTCTTCACGGAACCAACCGATCACTTTGATCTATATCTCACCTGCTAAGCATCATGTGGTCTTAGTATTGCCAGGAGGCATCCGGAGAGCGGAGCATCGGGAACTGTATCCGTTTGAATTAGGCAGTACTCATCATGATCCAGGATTGATCACATTAATACACTACATGATATGTACAAAGCCACACTTGCCGAGGCACGAGTGTGTCAATAGAAAATGATTCCCCTGTGGGATCGGAAACTCTCAACAGCGAGGTTTTAGTCATCGTTCAGGGTGTATTTCCATATTCCATTCGGTAGCAGCGCTTGCCGCAATGTCTCCAGCTTCTTTTTCAACATGACTGTCTCCGCCTCTAACTCCCCAATATAATTAACGGCATCGGTCAGAACTGCCATCTTCTTAGAAGCGTGCTTCCTTTGACAGTAGAAGCGGGGCCTGCCACTTCCAGCCCCTCGCGTGTAATAGCCTTGCAGTGACGACTCAAGTGCAGCAAAATTCTTACTGAGGTTCTCCCGGTAGCGTTTCTCAATTCGGTTATGTGCTGAGCGCCGTGATGAGGGGTGCGCTGGGCCTTCGTGAGGAGTAGAACTGGGCGAGCCAGATGGGGAAGATGGGGGCGGCGATAACGAGGCCACGGTTGAGCTCGAGGCTGAGCAATGAGATTGCGGGGGCGATGTGCGGGTTCTAGAGGAGATTTTCGACGTGTTCTGTATTGAATCTTGCTTGAGTGGCGGTAGCACGGGCACGTCCTCAAACTGGTTGGGCGCCGCAAATGAATGCTTCGGAGATGCCCAATTCTCGTACGCTTCCCACGGGAGAAGGCCTGCAGAAGATGGAGACCATTGTGACAAGTAGCAGGGAGAATCGAGAATATCTTGAGAATTCGGCTGCATAATCATTAGATCATGGACTGACTAGGTGACGAGGCGTCTTTCCCCACAGGGTACTTACTCGTCGATGAGGGTTGGCGGGCAGTGGCTCAATAATCGTATCAAACGCAGACATCGGCGCCACATCGGCATCTACGCCAATTAAATTATCCCATGCATAGGGAAGATCTTGGGACTGGAGTTTCCACGGGTGTGCAGAAGTTGCGGGCATTTTGCGTTGGTTGGACCGGCGGATAGTTGGGGGTACCGAACCATAAGGAGAGGGTTCAACAGCTTTAAATAAACCCGAGTCATTTCGGAATGGACGCCGCGGGTATCCAGGATGCAAAGGATTGTGCCATATGAATTAGACAGGTCAATACCAGGATTGATCTCCGACATTAGGGACTTTTTTTTTTTTCTTTTCGTGCGATCCTTGTAGAAAATGACCTCATGCGACGCTGTCTGGACCGCGAAACTTTGCCCTCGGCTCCGACTCGGCGTTAGCAGGGTTTCTGTGCTTAAGCCTCTTTTCGTCCCCGTTAGCCCTAAGTCACAATTTAATTCGTGGCATTGAAGCCTCGTACAAGATTGATTGCTGAGTGGTTGGGACTTGCTTCAGTAAGGAGAATGGCAGGTTGTTTTGCGGTGTTGTTATGCAAACTTCTAATTCTCCGATATATTTTCCTCCCTGGCCATTACTGTAACCCCACTCTATCACAACAATGTGCTAGTGATCCTAGCGGAGCTATGATTATTCTTCAAAAGTAGGTAGGACGAATGAGCGACATGATAATAATATGTAATAAGGGAACAGATAAAAAAGTACGCTATTCTGTGGGGGACTAGTAGTGAAACGCTGCATTGCAACCATCCACTATGTCCATTAGTGCTGTCGCTGATAAGGGTGGCAAGATGACCCTTGTTGAAGATTCTTTTCTAGCGCGAGCGATTGTATATTCTAGATTGATGGCCAGATCAACGGGCGATCATCTTTGCAGCGGAAAAACATTATCATCTCGGCTAGCCCATCCATTGGCTGCAGATCGCCCAGTTTGATGGTCTGTGTTCCTTGACACTTTGTGGAGAACAGACCACGAAGGCAGCTGAACACGTTGCAGCACTTCTGTCGAATAACTTGGTGATCGTACACCACATCATGAACCCGTTCAGGGTACCGCAAAGAGGTCTCGAGTAACCGTCTGAGAGTATCATGATGTCAACACACATTGGCCGAAAGTGAAAGAGCGACAAGCTATCGATAGGCTCGGAATTGACAATTGACCAAATGCTTGTTTGGGAGGGGCATGATCCTTCGTCCCGTGCATGGCGTCATAAATCGTCGCTATCAGCGAAGATCCTAATTATCAGTTAGAAGTGGTCGAAGAAAGAAGAGTCAAAAGAAATTAAGTTTGGTCTGTTAGCGGTGTGCTTTTGCCCACGTGCGCAGCTCACGAGAAATGAGGGGTTTCTTTTCTTTTTAGGCTCCTAAACAACTAAACTCAGCAAATACCCCTCGCCAGAAACTTTTTGCTTAAATTTTTTTTCTTTCCATTAAGACATATTTCCAAGAATTCTTCGCACTCAATCTCAATCACATCACGACTGTCGCAATGAACGTCTTCCAAGAACAACGCGGAATGATCTCTCTTTTCGCCTCCGAAGGCAAAAGAGAGGGAGCGATTGTTGCCGTCATCCTCGAGGAACTCAAGTGGGTCCCCTGAACCATAACACTCCCTATAAATCCTGGCTAATTGCCTCTGTTTCAGACTCCCCTACCGCCTTCACCTGGTCGGAAAACCAGAAGAGATTGATGCGAAAAGCCTCCCGGTGCTCAGGAACATCCAAAGCGATGGCGAGTCCGTCGATCTTTCCGGGTTCCACGATGTTGTGTCATACCTGATTGCGCGCTATGACACAGCGCACGAAGTTTCCTATAAGAAGGGCTCTAAGGAGGATGAGGAGGTCAATATATTAGTCGCATCTTTAACTGAGCCCAATGCAGCCCATCCGGAAGAGCACCGCTTCGACCTCGATGCAAAGGATGACGGCATCCCCTTTGCCAGAAAGGCTATTAGCCTGTATCTTCACCTTGAGCAGCATCTGCAGAAGTCGCACAGTAACTACCTGGTGGGCAAGAAATGGTGCGCTATTTCTTTATATAGTCCCTTCATATTGAGTCTATATAAAGCTAACGATGTGCAGCACCCTTGCCGATCTCCTCCACCTTCCCTACGTGGCTGCCGCAGGCTCAGCTGGCCTTGACCTGGAGAGATTCCCGGAGCTGACAATATGGTACGATCGGGTGTACCAGCGACCGGCAGTGCAGAAAGGCTTCGCTGCTGTTCATATGAAGATCCGGGGGTAGAATTGCTCACTTATCACTAACTGATCACGGTATTAGTTGTCAGTTGGCAGAGGCTGAAGTGTGTAGTGGACCTTTCGCCCCTTTACTTTTCTTCATAATTGTAACCACTATTCACGTTTGATGTATAGAGCAGTGTACGCTATAGATATATACTAGGTTGCTATAGATCAGGGTCAGCGATTTGTACATTCCATCGGCTCTAACTCCAGACAACTGATGACCTCCGTCGACGAACATGGATTGCTCAGCGAGTCAATGAGCAATTTCTTAACACCCTGCAATATAATCGTACGTTACAAATATACTCGTGTGAGACGCTCTACTTCCCAAGAGTCTAGAACCACACTGCATGCATGGAGGACTGCGGAGCAATGATCCACCTTATAAAAATAGTAAATGCGGGGAGAAGGCATGTGACTTCCGTTGCCTCTTATGTTAGCATAAGGTAATCATGATGATGATATCACCGTCAGATTCGCTGACTGAATCTCCCGAGTAGTTATGACAGATTTCCCTTGGCTTCCCTGTGCGGCCAACTGTGGTCAGCCAAAGCCTGGAGACATTCTGCTGGAACCGAATACTGGTTGGCTTCGCCATGTGTCCAATCGCCTGACTCTCGCCTCACCGGTCGGGACACCCGTGCTTTCCCGTGCGGTCGTACGAGGTCTTCCGTCACGTCTGATTCACTTTATAGATAAATGTAAGCCATTATCAGCTACAATGCTGGATAATACAGCCGCTCCACACTGAATATCAACCTACAACTACATATCCTTCACCATGTGTATCGCCTTTTTTTCCACCGCTCATCCCCAATATCGCCTCATCATTTGCAACAACCGAGATGTACGTATTCTACACGCTTCATAGACCATTGCAATATCAAATATTGACCGCATCACAGGAATTCCTCCACCGACCAACCTCCCGAGCAGACTGGTGGCCATCCCCTCATTCCCACGTCCTCAGCGCCCGAGATCTTGTGCGCCCCATCCACCCCACCTGGCTGGGTATCACAAAGCAGGGCCGCATCGCTGTGCTAACGAACTACCATGAAGACACCTGCGCAAAAGCCGTCGGGAAATACAGTCGCGGCGAAGTCGTCAACAGCTGGCTCACATCGTCGCCGGATAGCGCGCAAACCACCCAAGAGTTCGTGAACCAATGGACCACCAACGGGGAGTTAACCAATATCGGCGGATTTAACCTTGTGTGTGGAAATGTTATGGAGCCGCTGGCGATTTTGGCCAGCCGAGCGTCGGAGACGGAACCGATTCTCTGGGTCGCGGACAAACCGGGCCAAACGGTCGGGCTGAGCAATACGGACTACGAGGATCGGTCTTGGCCTAAAGTTGAGAAGGGGGAAGACGCGCTTGTTGATGCGATTGCGGGGCATGTTCAGCATCAGGAGAGCGAGGACGACTTGATCGAGAGGCTATTGGGCGTGCTTAGTGTGGATACGCTACCTCGATTGAGCAACGATGCTGGAGTTCAGGAATACATCCCACACCTTCCGCGGAGCGTTTTCATTCCACCTATCGGCCGTGATACACAGGCGCGGGATGAAGCAGAACTGCCAGCTAAGCAGGATAAGAGGGAGGAGAGTCCAGTGCTACCGTCCACTCCCGAGGGGACACCCAATCGTGCATATCTAGAAGGGTTGTATGCGACACAGAAGCAGACGGTTATCTTGGTGGGGTTCGATGGGCGAGTCCGGTTCTTTGAACGTACATTGTACGACGATGATGCTCGGCCAGTCTCTACCGAGGCTCGCGACCGGTCGTTTGAGTTCCGGATTGAAAAGTAGACGCCATACAGGGGGTTTTCGGTTTCACGCCATTCTAGTTCGTCCATGTATATTTAGAGGGCATTGCGGCGTTTTGGGGATATGTCTCTCGAATCATAAAGTTTAGTGATAAATCTGATCCAGTCTATTGGTATATCAGTCATTGAATAGTTTTGGGCTCAATTCCCACGTCCATGGCATCATGCTGTTGGTCACGTTGTCTTCATTTCGGGACACAGGAATCCATCGGCATCCCGATACCCCATGACACGGCGAGCTTAGATTAGAGTCGCATGTTGTGTGGGTTCATTGTGGAGCACTGATTGATATCAACGGGCCATAGTTCATGCCCCATAAGTGATTACTGTCATTATCAGTGTAGAATCCGTCCAAGATTTTAGCGTTCTTGGGTTCCCTTACTTGCCCGTATTATAGCGCCAGCTTCTGTACTTTCGTCGCACACAGTATATCTTAATACGACACAGGGTCAATGCCCGGATCGAGCGGTCCCGACAAATACCATGGGTTTGTATGCCCAAAGGGTAAGGCAAATGGGGTTCCGGAATGGTTCGGAGGTGCCCGTCCGCAGCTACACTAATGATCATCTTCTACGGAGCCACGCCGTTCCTGATCCCCTGTCATGTTGTTTTCCTTTTTCTTGATTTAGTGTGGCAAATTGCGTTGTGATCCCCACTTACTACTAGTATTCGGTGAATGCGGACACTTGGGTGATTCACTATCAATAAAACATGACGATGATTAGCTTAGGCATCTTTCATTCATCCCCTTGTCACACGTCTGCGATTGCCCGAGTACCACCACATCGGACCATATCGGCCTGTGAAAACAAAAGGGAATCCCACTGCCATCAGCCCATCACGGGACATGGTATAGTATGCGGAGCATTCAATGTCTCACCCTGCTTTTCCACTCCAGATAAAATGAATTATCCTGCTGTCTTCAAGGATCTGTTGTCCAATTTACCACAACATCATCGTACTAGTACCGACATCACTAACACCTACCATTTCATTTGACTTTTGGACTAGATTCACACCATGACCAACACCATATTAGATAGTTACTCTTCAAGACGCAAACCCCGTCGCATTGGTATCCTGACATCCGGAGGAGATGCTCCGGGAATGAATGGAGCTATTCGTGCAGTCGTCCGCACGGCAATCCAGAACGGCTGCGAAGCATGGGCAATTCACGAAGGCTACGAGGGACTCATCCAGGGCGGTGCAATGATGCATCCCCTATATTGGGAAGACGTTCGAGGCTTTCTATCGCGTGGAGGGACACTCATTGGGTCCGTACGCTGTGACCGTTTCCGTGAACGAGAAGGTCGTCTACAGGCCGCAAGAAATATGGTGCTTTTCGGTATCGACGCCCTAGTTGTCTGTGGGGGAGACGGAAGCTTGACCGGGGCAGACCTCTTTCGATCCGAATGGCCAGAGCTGCTCAATGAGCTGGTGTCAACTGGTGTTTTGACCGTGGCGCAAGTCGCACCCCATCAGAATTTGAACATTGTTGGACTTCTCGGCTCTATCGACAATGACTTTTCCGGCACGGATGCCACCATCGGATGCTATTCTGCGTTAACACGGATCTGCGAGTCAGTCGATGCAGTTTTTGATACGGCTTCCTCTCATCGCCGAGGGTTTGTCGTCGAAGTCATGGGTCGACACTGTGGCTGGTTAGCATTGATGGCTGCGATCGCAACTGGGGCGGATTGGCTGTTTATCCCGGAGAGGCCTCCGCGCGATGGCTGGGAGGATGATATGTGCTCAATCATCACCAAGGTACTGTCATACTTACTCTTTCTCCTATTACACATACTTAGACAGGCCGCCGTACTAACAATGCACCGATGCTAGAACCGCAACCGTGGCAAGCGTCGCACTATCGTTATTCTGGCAGAAGGAGCCCAGGACAGCAACTTGGATCGCATTTCGTCGTCTGCCGTGAAAGATGTTCTGAGCAAGCGTTTAGGACTCGATACCCGCGTCACTGTTCTGGGTCATATCCAACGAGGCGGATCCCCATGCGCATACGACCGCTGGCTGTCAACGTTACAGGGCATCCACGCCGTCAAAGCGGTGCTGTCTATGACTCCTGACTCGCCCTCTCCGGTGGTGATTATCCAGGAAAATAGAATCAAAACATCATCTCTGGCTGAAACTGTTGCCTTAACCAAGGAGGCTAACGCCAGTATGCATGCCAAAGAATTCGAGAAAGCAGCAACACTTCGGGATCCCGAATTCATGGAATACCATGGCGCGTACCGACACCTGAACACGAGTGATCATCCTAAGATGGTCTTGCCCGAAGATAAGGTATGCTCCGAATAACCTTGATCAAGTACCAATTGAGCCTAATGTAAGTTACAGCGCATGCGGGTTGCTATCATTCACGTCGGCGCCCCAGCTGCAGGCATGAATCCAGCCACACGCGCAGTAGTCGCCTATTGTTTAACCAGGGGACACACCCCGATCGCCATCCACAACGGTTTCCCTGGTCTCTGTCGGCACCACGATGATACCCCTGGCTCGGTTCGTGAAATGCATTGGTTGGAATCTGGTGACTGGATTAACGACGGTGGGTCTGACATTGGGACCAATGCGGGACTACCATTAGACGATATGGAAACGACAGCTCAATGCTTTGAGCGGTATAAGTTTGATGCACTTTTCGTTATTGGAGGCTTCGAAGCGTTCACAGCCGTCAGTCAGCTGCGCAAGGCGCGTGAGCAATATCCTGCCTTCCGGATTCCGCTCGTCCTTCTCCCAGCAAGCATGTCAAATAATGTCCCCGGCACGGAATATTCCCTTGGCAGCGACACCAGTCTTAACACCCTTGTTTATTTCTGCGATGTTGTTCGGCAATCTGCGTCCTCCTCCGGGCACAGCGTATTCGTCGTTGAAGCGCAAGGGGCCGAGTACCAGGCGACAGCTGCGGCGCTGGCCGCGGGAGCAATGACGGTGTATACGCCTGATCGAGGAATAACTCTCCAGAGCCTCTCCAATGACATCGAGTACCTCCGCCAACAGTTCTCAAAGGATCACGGTGCCAATCGCTCGGGCAAGCTGATCATCCGCAATGACCAGACATCCACCATCTACAGTACAGCCGAGATTGCAAATATTATCAAACACGAGGCCAAGAATCGCTTTGATGCGCAGGGGGTGGTGCCAGGACACTTCCAGCAAGGCGGCAAAGTCTCACCCATCGACCGCATTCGCGCGTTCCGGCTGGCCGTGAAGTGCATGGAACATTTGGAAACATTTGCGGGCCAGTCTCCGGACGAAATCATGAACGATGAGAACTCAGCCACGGTGATCAGCATCAAACAGTCTCGTATCCTTCTACTGCCGATGGGAGGTCCTACCGGAGTTGAAGTTACCGATACTGATTGGAAGCGACAGCGGCCGAGAACTCAGAACTGGTTGGAGATCCAAGAAGCTGTGGACTCCTTGTCGGGACGCTCGTCTATGTGTGCAATTCCGAACTGAGAGGCATCCACTGTCGTTTTTCCATAATGTAATGTTTACGAAGAGATCTGCGATTACAATTCCGTTAATACACCAATGATGAATCCCAAGTTTCATATTGTCGTAACTCGAATGAATTGACAAACTTTCAAAAAAGACTTATACAACGCACCGCTCAATGCGAATGCAAAGCTTAATGTTTTCACCATAAATCATTCGTCCCGAAACCATAAAAAGCGCGTCCCGATCCAGCCAAACGCCAACCCAAGAAACAGAAAACCCCTTAAAACACACAATTTGAAAGAAACACCAAAATTAACATCATAACTCATAATCCTATCCTCAGAGCCACTAAACCCGCTCCTCCCTCAGCCTCTTCGAGCTCCTCCTCCTCCGCCGTCCCCTGCCCTCCAACTCGCCCTCCCCAACACACCTCGTCTCCAACACCTCCTGTTCTCTCCAAAGAACCCCCAATCCTCCATCCTTAGCCCCAGTCCCAGCTCCAGTTCCCCTCACCCCGGAAGAAGCATTAGAAGAGGAGGACGAAGAAAGTTTACTCCTCCCAACACCATACTTCGCCCTCCTCTCCGTACGTAGCAGTTCCACCCCCCGCACCAGATTCTGATACATCTTATCCCCCGCAGCGCGATTCACCGACGCATACCCGACGACATGACGCAGATCAGGCTCTGGCCGGGCAGACTCTTGTTTGATTTTCGATAAGGATAGTCTGCTGAGTTGGTATTCGAGAGGCTCATGCGTGGCATAGGATAGGGTGGTTGTGCTGCGTTGTTGTCGTAGCGGGGTGGTGTTTAGGGCTCGGGTTAGGTTTTTTGTGAAGCTCATTTTGCTTCTTTTTTCCCTTCTTTTACCACTTGGGTAAGTTGTAGTTCTAGTTGTAGTTGTAGCTGTAGTCGTTGATATGGATGTATGTATGTATATATTGTAGCAGTTATTCGACCACCGAATGAATAATTCTTTAATCAGTAACCGTATGGTAGGTAGTATAGTAGTAGATATAGAAGCAGACGTATGTAGAAGTAAATTGTAACTGCTCAAAAAAATCGTTATGTATTAGAACAAAAATACCCAACCCCAACCTCGAAATAACCCCATTTTATGAACCCAAACCCCCTCCTTCCCTCAATCCGTCACCTATTCCCCCAACTCACACAGTGACGAAAGTTGACTCCAGGAACGCGATCATCCGGTGTGGCGATCCCGGTCCTGTGACCTGGGATCAGGCCACGGAAACCCTAATTTGGGTGCGGTGTGAGCCAATCAGGAGGCCCGTGACCTAGGCGATCATCGGGTAGATCGTATGTTATGATGCAAAGGCCGTCATTGTTGAGGAGGGGGTTTTGGGGAGGAGAGCGATTTCAAGGGGCTTGTGATATTTTTTTCATTTTTTTGCAAGGCTATTGTGATGCTGGTCATTTGGTGAGGGTTTTTTTTTTTTTCCCTTTGGGTTGGTGAGTCTGAATTTTGGGGTTAGGGAAGAGAGATGGATGGCTTGCGGAATGCTATTTTGCTACAGTATGCCTGATTCGTTCAAAGATTGATTGAGTTTTGGATATGTTTGAGGGGAAAGTTTGATTTCTCATTTTCTCTTAATGGGTCTATGAAGTAGACTTTCTAGCTACGTAACTGAACATATCGTGAAACTTTGATAGGTATACTACATGAAAGGCCTGAGTTCTGAGTTCTGACTCCTCATGGTAAAACCACTCACTACAGTGCCAGAATTGAATCAAAAAAAAAAAAAAAAAAAAAAAAAAAAAAAAAAAAAAAAAAAAAAAAAAAAAAAAAAAAAAAAAAAAACCGGATCCACGGCTGCACGGCAGAAAATGAATTCACTCGTTGGGCCAATTGCAGCCGTCGTATTACCGTGGCTTTGCTGGGGTCGGATCGCCTCCTGTGGGTATAGTGATATGGTCGGTTTCGGCATTGGTCCTGAACGTGGAACGGGTGGTCTTGATCTCGTTGTACCCCGTTTTGCCTTGTTCAGGGTCTCTTGTCCAGGTAACGGTCCCTTGTCTTCTAATGTGTGAGGTATACTGTAAGGTGGGCTTCGGTTAGCCAGGGGTTGGTTGGGTTGCACTGTGTAGGGCTAGGTAACGGTTTTTATTGTGCTTAGGGTGAGAGTCATTCTGTGCTCATGGGGGGTGCTGATGGGGGTCGGTACTGATAAAGTAATCGTGGGTTGGAGATACACGTCATTTTATTCTTTTTGTGGGGATTTGCAACTGCGCGAGTGTGTTTCGTGTCTGACAGTGAAAGCCTGATAGGCGAAACTGACACTGCTTATATATGTAATGCTCTCACGACACCACGGCATCACGGCACCATCTATCTCATCACGAGATGGTTTATCCCAGAGTCGGGAGCGTACGCCCTGATATACATGGCTGACCCGGGCTCCTTCTAGCCCAGCCACCCAGGCGGCGCCCCGTAGCAACGACTCACATACGTGGAAATGACATCCGAGTACGACGTGCAGGGAGCTACTCCGGATCTATCGGAGGATGCGTCGAGATCGGATCACGGATGGGAAGGGCACAATGGGCCATAGGTGACGATCTTATCTCCAGACTATCCAGGGCTAGTCAGCGCTTTGGACTCGAGCTCTATGTCTTGATGACACAGTTCTATCGACGACGCGACACGACAAAGATATACAAAACCGGTCAGAAAGACCGTTATGAGGGTCGCAGGCGCCTAGGTGGTTTCCCGGTGAGGCTGCATGCACACTGAACAGGATCGATAGTGGCTGGATATGGCAGGAGCAGTGGTCGTGATCGCAAGCCATTTAGTAAGAAAGAATGGCTATCCTGGTCGTGGTCAGTGCATTTGACCGGGTTGTGGACCATTTGTCATTGGACAGCTCGCCTGCGATGCTCAACCAGTGAAGCCATGCTGGTGGGATGACAGCAGCGTGTCACGTTGATATTGAATCCTTCTGTTTCGCTCGAGTCCTTTGTCCTGCACCCTGCCTAAGCTGGCAGGTCACGCTGCATTGTCAATCCTCCACTTACGGAGCCGCGATGGTTGTACAGCATATCGTGAAACGCCAGAGATTCCTGCCGACGTTCCCGGACAGAAGACTGAGCTCGAGCCGGTAGCCTTTAATTAGGTGAGCTATCAAGGCCAGGCAGATACTTACCTGGGTACCAATTACCCTGAATCTAGACTTTCTCTTGTTTTGGCTGTTCACAAGCGAAAGATAGACCCTCGCAAGCTCAAGGCGAACCACAGAGACGGATTGGTGCAATTTGAAACCCAGTATAAGATGCGTCGTTTCCAGGTAGTCACTCCTCAACGGACTATGTGGCCCCTGCTATTTTTATCCAATGGCGGAGGCGGATCTACCGCTGCAAAATCGTTGTATGGCTCATTTGGTCACCAAGGTATGGACTGACTCTCGGTATTGGTCTTTCCATTTTTTCCATATAGATTAACGCCTTCCTCTCGTTGGTCTATCTCATCCCTAATGACCTTGGATTGGAGTTGCGTGGCCCAGGGACCCTACCGGTCTATGGAAGACTTGAGGCCTAAGGTGATGAGTGTCAGCCTCGCCTATACATCACAGAGATACATAGGCAGCTTCAGATACCTCCGGCTCTGGTACACCTATCGTCACTTCCAACCTCACGACCACTGTGCCTCCTGCCTAAATTATTGGCCCTAGCTTGCCTTCGCTTCGTGCTCTGTCCATGCTATACGAGGGCCACCTTAACCATGTCATCGTGAGTACCTCCCCATAGTCAGTTTCTGCTTATCAAATAAGCTGACACCTCCTCCTAGTGCCCGTACCGTCTCCAAGAGGCCACCCAAGCTTCGTGCTGCCTGCAATGAGTGTCATTCCGCTAAAGTAAGCGGGGAAGCCCAGGTATAACTGTATAGAAACATGAGATATAACTCTCGTCCGTAGGTCCGCTGCTCAGGAGAAAAAACCGGCTGTCAACGCTGCGCTAATCTTGGCTTGGACTGTATCTTCTCGATCTCAAGGATCGGGAAGGTGCCTGGGAAACGAAGCAAAGCCAACCGTGCCGCAGCAGCAGCCGCCGCTGCTGCTGCCGTTACCGCTCCCCCATCATCCGCATCGCTCACGTCGCCCTCACGCCTGGAGTCTACGAATGAGGCAATTCCATCCTTTCAGCCGTTTTCACACGCTATCAAGGATGAAGAGGTCTCAGGGGTGACTCCTTCGGTGCGCTATGTCCCGTCCAACTTCGCTGTAGATCCCATAATCACCCCGTTGATGGTGCACAATTATTCGAGCAGCATGCCATTTTACCCAGGTGATAACTGTACACCGGGCGGCCTCTCCCTCGCAGTCACAGTGCCCACTTCAACACAAAATATATCCCGTCCTCTGGGTCCCAATATGGACCTCGGCCTCCAAGAACCCGGTAACTTCTGCTGGACCTCCGACCTGGAGCCCCTCAGCGCCAACAGCCTCCCAACACCGGGACTAGAAATGTCAGCGAGCAGAGGCTCCCTGAGTCTCGACCGTCGCCTCAGCCACGACTGGGAGATAGAGACGAACGTCGCCAACGGCAGCTGCGACCCCAGCCGATCTTGCACGACTTCGATCCGGCAGCCGGCAACTCCACCGGATTACCTAGCCGACGAAGGGGTTTACCCGGTCGGCGCTCTGGAAAATATGGGTCCCGAAGCGAGCTACACAGTGTACCTACAGCTGCTGCACAACATCGAACAGACGCTCCTCATGGGCCGACAGCGCAGAAAGGAGAACCATACGCTCGACGCCGTCCTAGCTGCCAACCAGCAGTACCTGACGATCCTCCTGCAGCTGACTGAGAGCCCGGGTTTCGAGCAGATGTACGACGGCCACCTGCTGTTCACAGTTGCTCTGAGCAAAATTATCACCCTCTTCAGCTTCGGATACCGCGACTTCACCCTGCGGTCTGAAGCACATCAGTCCATGGGCTATGCGGAGCGTCTGATCCGCTTCGGTGTGTTCGAGATCGACTTCGTCGAGCAAAAGGCTATCTGTGAGGGTATTTTCCTCAGGGAGCTGAAGCGCGCGGGGGTGTGTCTGTCCAGGTTGATGGATGCCTTGTGTCGGGAGAAATTCCCCTACGCCCATGGTCGGCATGAACAGTTATGTGAGGATATGAAGCAGCATTTGGACCAATTAACAAGTGCATTGGAGGCGAGCGCGGCATGACCTTTCGTCTTATCTTCCCCCCCTTTTCTATAATAATCTTCTATATCGATTAATAACGCACTATAGTGAAGGAGACTGGCATTGGTTCTCACAGGTAGCTGGCTCAAAAGTCTTAATTCGTATACCCTGGAGGAATGATCTTATATAGGTGGTGTCGAAGACACACGTCACCGCTCATGCATTGTCCTTGTTGTTTCTTTCCCGACTCTATCCAAGTTCAAATTGAGCACAGTAAAAATATGAGATTGCTCTAGCCCTGTTATATAAGCCTCTCTTTTGCGTATACATACCAGACAAGGTTTCCTTAGTCTCATTCATGAACAAATTCTACCCATCGTAAGCCCACTCAATGAAGTAAAATCTGTGTACTCTCACCAATCAATCCAACCCAACTGAATGGCTTGGTTCATTCGGCCTCCGAGGACGGAGCCGTGTGCTTGGATTACCTTGTCGTCCTTTGATCGGGATATGATATTGGTCTAATTGCTGTTAGACATGGGATTGTGTACCCCGTATGGGGTATTTTGGTTTTGTATTTGGATCGGGTTACTACCAGGAGTTGGTTGCAATAATGCATGGATTTACAGTGAAGGTAGATTATGTGGTGGAGGCATGATTCTCCTCCGGAGAAAGAAAGATATCACGAGACCATTCAGCTGACACTGAATAACTAAGATAAAAATCTATTGATCATGGCCTAAGCGTATTTGTGTAAGTGTTCACTTTATCTCAGAAGTTTGGAGATACTTTATTATTCAAGCTCTACAACTTCTCAAGGTAACTAGGTACTGGATTAAGCGGCGAAAGCCACTGCTAGGAATCAAGTGAACCACAGATCATATTCATGACATCAATCAACTTATCAACATCACAGATCCTGTCAAAACGTCCATCGTAATCGCAGCTCATATATAAATTAAGTATTAACAGACCAGTCAGGACCATAATATCTCCGGGTTGCTGCTAAGGAGACCAGCATCGGCCACGTGGGTATCAAACAGAAAGGAAAACATTCTTTCCAAGACATGTTCCGATTCGGCAGAACATGGGTCAGAGTTCAAATGAGTGACTAGTAGTAGATCTTTTCTTCGTAGATAGGCGGAACACCCTTGTCCATGTCCCAGTGAATCTTGTTCTTCTCGTCCAACCATGCATCCTCATCGGTGATGGTGATCACCCGGGAGGTATGCTTGATTTCCTGCTTACTCACGCCGATTTCATCACGAGGAATCCACAGGAGAGGAGGCTGGGAGGTGATGGAAGGGTGGAAATATGCGTCGCGTTCAACTTCGGGGGCATAGGTGGTTATCGCCGAGGCGTTGGGGACAAAACGCCGCAGCTGGGTGTAGCCATCGTACTTGTCCGGGCGCAACCATTTGGTCAGGAAGTTGGCCTTCGGCTCCGGAGCTGGTCCGGTTAAGCCCTTTTCAGCTGAATCAACGTTGGTCACGCCATTGTCAACACCCTCCTTTCCAGGGCCACTCGCGCCGGCGTCATCTGAGTGCTCGCCGGCAGATGGAGCAAGCTCACCCTTCTCCTGAATAAGAAGGGCCTCCTCCTCCGATTCCAGATTCTTTGGGATAAAGTTGATGAGAGGATCCAGCGCCTGGTTCAGAGAAACATGGTAGATGACCATGACAACAAGAGAAATGATCATGAGGATGAGAGGGCCGAGGGCAATTCGACGAGCACCGGTTGCAATAGCGAAGAGACCAATGAGACAAACATTAAGCAGGTAGCAGCCAATGGTGATGTGCTGCAGGGCGCGTGTGTAGGCTTTGCCCTGAGTGTCAATGTCCGCATTGGACACATACAGCATGTTGTACCGGTAAGCGAAGTAGAAAAGGTACAGACCAATGGTCGCGAACCCGAGAACCAAGGGAGCGATACACGAGTAGGTGATGGCTATCCACAAGCAGGCGCAATTAGCCGCATTCCATATCAGAAACGTGAACAGAGAGTACTTACCAACGACTACCAGGAAGGTGAACGCAGGGTATACCGTTCCCCAGCCTAGACCAGAAAGGGAGGACCAACGCGTGAACATCTTACGGGGAGTATTGTCCAACAAAGTGCCTAGAACCTTGCCCACGATTAGACCGGAAATCTGAAGGAGCGCACCAGCGCTGAACGACAACCCCTGCAAGATGATATAAGAGATATAGAAGTTGGAAGCTTGTGGAATCTTCTCAGCTAGGAGCGACGCAGCAGATGTAGGTTTGTTGATAATATCCGAGACCACACTAGAAGCGGAAGACGCAACAGTGACAACCAAGAATGTTTGGATGACTTGGAACGTGAAGTAGAAGTTCTGCGTAGTCAGCTCAACAGCCGCGGCTGTCGGCGCACCACCAAGCTTGGCCATCACTAGAACAAGAATGAGTGACCATTCAGAAATGAACCCTTGTGGAATTAACTTACATCGTAGTATAATCGGCAACAGAGCCATGAGCACGGACTGCATAATAGTGGGGAGAAGGCCAGTGATGACACCTCGGATCCAGCTTGGGACATCGTTGATAAAGCGAAGAAAAGGGACCTTCTCGGTCAAGAACGTGATGTTCGAGATAGAACCCACCACAGCCGTGGGAATTGCCCAAAAGACGATGAGAGCGACAACGAAGGCGATAGTGGCGAAGTACCGAATAACACGTTCCCACCACCGAATACGAAGGTTAGACCAGATAACCTGGGTGGGTTCCAGGCCGATGTAGCGCGGTGCCATGTGAAGAGGAAGATTGTGAGCCACTGTAATCGCACGTTAGACCAACCTCGTGACACCGTGACGCCGGATATCAAACGGAGCACAGCAAACAAACGTACCAGACTGATAGGCAGATTGAGCATCCGCCTGATGATAAAATTCGACAAAAACCGACGACACCAACTTTGCGTCGCCCGCTCGGTGCTTGGCCTGCAGCTCCTCGATCTCGGGATTTAGGCGCTCGATTTCGGATCGGGCCCAATTGATCGTATCAACCTTCTTTCCTATGAGTAATTTGAGTCTGTGCGTGGGCCTCTCCGACGGTTTCACCCAGCGGGCCGCAACTGAGCCCGACTCATCACTAGGTTCTTCGCTTGGGGTCGGGGGGCCGTCTTCCACATAGCCCTGTTTCTTCATGGCCTTGAGACGTGCCTTGTTCGCGAGAGTGATGAGCTTCGTTTCCGCAGCCTCGAGCTTCATGGCAGCATCCTCACGTTCTTTTACTTTGTCGTCCAATTCGGACGTATCGGTAGTAAGCCAAACATTCTTTACTTTGTCGGTACCGAACATTTTGCGAATCTTGTCACGGTTGAGATAGTCTTCAGTAACAGCGGTGAACAGCACGGTCCGAGACGAAAGCCGGCTGGCGTAGGCTGGGGACAGAGCGTAGGCGTGGCGCAAGTTGATGTAAAAGATACTTTCACGAGTAACGGTATACATGACAAATCCTTAAAAGAGCGATATGTCAGACCAAATGACCATGGGTACTTGGGAAAGTTCACCCAAAACTTACCGAGGTAGAGCCATGCAACAAAGGCGTGGGCGAAGTAACGCTCGTACTTGCTTTCTTGAACGTTGGACATGCTCAGAATATTCAACTGCACATTAGTTCCACCTCCGGTTGCATTGATGGGAAACAAGATAGGGAACGTTATGCAGGCGCCCACGAAGCATATCATGGATACCAATTTAAGGAAGCGAATGAGAAGGTAAGCGTCCATCGAATGGTGTTGCAGCACATATTCATCGGGCAATTTGTACATGTCAATGATCCAACCCCATGGGGTAGTAGAGGTGGGAGGTGTGCGTTCCCACGGTTTCAAGACTCCTAGGTATGTTCGTGGCATATACATCCGGCGCTGACTGCGACGAAGGATTAGAAAGATCAGAACCATCACTCCGGCTGACACTAAGGCCGGTACCAGGGTGGTAACGAGTGCCGATGCTGTGGGCGGAGTGTCGGCTGGGTTATCACTATCCTGCATATTGTTAGGTGTGCCCAAGCCCAGAGCCGTTCAAATCGGTCGTTAAGCAGTCGCAACTCACCCGTCGGACGAGGTGATGGAGGCCCCTCAGGCCAACATCGGAGAACGCCATTGCGGCTGAGTATAGTTTCTTGTTCCAATGCCGCCTTCGTTCGTGAAGCGCCCTAAAATTGGTGTTTACTTAGGGGATCGGGCAGTCGGGAAGATGCGATAAGAGACTCGCTGCGGATTTTGGCCGCAATCAAAGGAGAGATGATCAAACCGTCGGTATGCGAATCGAGTTGGAATAAGGATTTGGGAGAGATAAAAGGCTAAAAATAAAAATAAAACAGTGGAAAAATGTCTCGAAGAGATAAGCGAAAGAAAAGAGCGAAGAGAGTAGTGTTTGGGCCTCAGCTCAACTGGAGAAAAGGGAGATTAGAAAAGAATGATACAAGAGAAAACCAAGGGAGTGGAAGCTTCAGGGAGGGGCTGGTTTGAATTTTGAATTTTTATTTTGTATTTTTTATTTTTTTGTTTTTTTTGGATTTTCCTTGTTTTCTTTTTCCTTTCCTGGTTATGGTAATCCTTCGTCAGGAAAAGTCAAAAAGCAGAGAAGGATATGCCAATTGGACTCCCAAGAATGAGAAAATCCATCGGATGGTTCTTCGGGAGGGAGGAGACACTTACGTAGATGCCCCGAGCTGAAAATGCTTCTTGTACCTTTGGACGCGGCCTTGACTAGGATCGTTGGTAAACTAGTGACAAGAGTCGTGGGACTAAGGCACACCAGAGCCAGTCAGCACCATAACCTGTGACGAGTGAAACATGGATCGGAGATGCGATCGTGCGAACTTCACTGATCATGAGTAACTGATCAACTCATCGCGCTAATTTAAAATTAAATAATTTTAGACACTAAGAACTCATTGTGGGTTTTACTCATGTTTCTCATTTGATGGTGAGCCATCATATTTTCCTCCCATGCATTATAAAAGAGGAAAGAAAATAAGATATATATCAACTCAATTGGATTTGTGGTGGTGAAGAATAACGTCAATGTATAATCGACAGTAGCAGCAATCAAACGATGCAGATGATGAAAATTTGACCCGAATTGGAAACATTGAAAATTCCCAACACCAGATAAGAACAGCTGGACTAACGTTTTTTGGGTTACGAAGTGGATGACTTGGCTCAATAGATCCTTTTTAGCGTCAAAGAGAAAACTCTCTGTAATTAATCTTGCTTTTTCGGAATGTATACCATTTCTCTGTCTCTTCAACCTCCTACGGAGTATAATATTGTGGCAAACCCTCCTGACTCAGGATCCCAGGTACTGTTCATTACCCCAAAGTACATCCATGGGTACCTCAACGACAGGAGGGCTGACCTTACGTACCCATGTACCCGGTCCCGAGGAACGGCGACCTGTTCCTGTACCTTACCGTACTGGTACCGCTTCCTCTCAACACAACCTGACGGAGGCCCTTGTCCTATGGTATGTTACTGTAAATTATCCAGTACTACCATGAAACCATTTTGAAACACACCCAGCAGGATGAATCTCGTATCGCTTCAATCCTGCAACGCCTGTACCCTATAATCTCTTGGGGATTCTTTTCCCCCGAAACGCTTCCTCAAGCTATGCTGTATGGACTCAGAACACTGGTGTAATCTTGTGTAATATACCTCCAAAAACCTATGATGGTGTGGCTAGTGCTACTGCCTGTTTGCGTCTGTCAAACTTTTGCCACTGGCCGAAGCTGCGCAGATCCAATCAAACCGGTGCTGATCGGCACCTTCCCGTGGCCTGTCCGCTGCACCAGCCACACAATCAAACCCTATCAACCCAACATGAAGTCATCCTTCCCGACCGAGTATCCCCGTCTTTGGGAATCCAGTCATCAATACGGAGTACCAATAGCTTAATCAGAAGAATCAACCAGTCTTCAAGATGTGACATCCCAAAGAAACAACTAAGCCCAGAGTCTCACAAACCTTACAGCCCTCTCACGGTATCATCACCCCTAAAAAATTGTTCATCCAAGCCCATCCCTAGCGCGAACCACGAACGCCGTATGGGGTACAGTTTTGCTCGCTACCCAGTAACGACAATGAACAGGTCCACACGGCGGCCCACGCTGCCTCTGACGACTACACGTTCATGGTCTTACCGTGTGACCTATCGTGGCTCCACTGCCTTATCTGGCATTGTTTCTCGTATGGACTGATCTTGGCTCGCTTGATCTGGTACCAGTCGGTCAAGCCACACTTCTAGCCAGGGATGCTTCTTAAGGTTGCGTTTGAAACGTCATCTGCCACAGCCACACGGTTTCCGGATGGGTTTTATTGTAGATCAATCATCGTGATATCATCTTGGATCGGAGATCTTGGAAATAGTTTTGGTTGTGGTGGCAGGGGTATAGACGGTTCCTAGGGTTTGAAGAGGAGTTGGTACACTGCTTTGATTTGTTGGACATCAGTCGTTGCCTTCTATAGAAGGTAAGCGAGTCGGGTAGTAAATTGCTTAGAGTTAGTGGCTATCGTTCATTGCCTAGTTGCTGGGCGCAGTACAGCGTAAGGCTCATGAAATACGCAAAAAAGATGACCTGGCCTATGGAGACGAATTGTTGGGGAGGGCGAGAATCTGCTGTACACGAGGGAAAGGTGGGATGGATACTAGTATCATGTGAATGATACCTGCCAAGATTCGTTATGAGATGGATTGATCAACTGTATTCTGATTGGCCGAAGTGATATATATATTTCTTCGAATCTAGGCCATTACGGTAGCTCCCAGACATGGGGTGGTACATTTATCTCTATCGTTTTGGGGTTGGGGGCGGAAGAGCTTCTCTAATGTGCCTTTCCAACATCCACGAGTACCTTGAGTAGTGTGATGGTATTTGGTCTCCAGACTAAGAGGGCGGGCTGGTCACAATAAATGTCTCCGCAGTTACTGCATCGGCCCTTCGTACCCGAACGCAGGAAGTTTCTTTCCAGAAAGCATGGTACAGCCATTAACGAGAGTAAGCATAATATACAGAAACCCCCCTCGCTGTTTCCTATCTCTTGTGAGATGAAGTCTAGTTCATACTGTCTCTGGTCGGAGTGCGTAAGATGGTACACGTCCCATAGTTATGAGGTACAGGGGATTGGGAAGCCGTACTGAGGGAAAGTGATGGCTGGGCACCTGTCCCTGTATCAGTTGTAGTATATACAAGAAGTTCAGTCCAAGGATCAAAGGCATAGATGAGATGGGCGCACGGCTGCCTGCAAACCGTCGAAGTGTTGTCGCGTCCGGAGAGGTGGTCAAAAGAGTACATGTACATGAAGAAAAACAGTGACCCGGTTTGGGCGTAGCTCAGGGTTCTTCCTGGACCTCTGGCATCGAGCTGTACAATTCTCTTTCAAATACATCGATCCCCCGGATCGGTGGAGTAAGCATCAGGAGACTGAGGAGAATCTCACTGAAAAGGAACTGGAGTTCCGGCCGAAGCTGTTTATACAATTTCAGCAGCTCGTTCGTGGACCAGCTTCTCTCGGGTTCCTGTAGGTCGGCTTCATATCCTTCGAGTAGGAGGAGCCACACGAAGGACTCGCATGCGGGAAACCTGTCGAGTTCATGATCTTTCACAGTCGCACGTATGTGGTCGAGAAACCGGCCGGTCTTGCTGGGAGAACCCTGGAAATCCCAGAGGGCGGCTGTAATGTATATGAGAGCCGCAGTACGGGTAAGCTCCTGGGTCGGCGCAGTCTTCGTTATAATGTATATGCGTGACTGAAGCGGAACATGGGAAGGACGAGGTCCGCTGGATAGCAATGGGAACAAAGGACTGTCCATTTGAAACGCAGAGCGACGTTGGGGAACAGATGACAAATACGCATCGGTGCTATGTTCTAGCATCAATTCTTCTGCTCCTCGAAGGAATGTGACCAGCCATTGCTGACCGTCTTCGGGAACTGCTGGATGAAGTGGCATCAACATAAATTGCACATAATGCAATAATGCTTCGGCAACACGATTAGATCCCGACCTGGAACGAAGGATCTGGACAGCCTGGTCCACGTATCCTCTGGCATGCTGCTTGCTACCAAATCTTTCTTCTTGTATTGCCATCCCCGTCAAAGCCATCGCTAGGCTGTCAGTGTCGATCTCCATGCCGCCTTTCATCACCTGTTCAATGCCCTTTGTTGTTCTCCCTAAGTGCTGTTCTACCTCAGGGCTCCACTTGAAACCGTATGCCTGTGCCCTCCAACGAGCGCAGTATGCAAGGACAACCGACTGAAACGGCAGGGGGTGATTCAGGACCGCCCGAAAGACTTGGTCTTTGATGAGTCTAGGCTCGCCTGACCAGTATGTCAATCTGTTTGTCCAACAGTCCATTAATATGAAATCCTCTCTCGTGCATGTTACCGGCAAGCTATCGAAAGGATCTTTTCCGGAAGCGTCGAGTAGGGTGACGGGCGAAACAGAGTAGGAAGCAGGTGCAGGTATTTGGGGTCCGACTGGCATCTGAAGCGGCCCTGGGTGTCAGTAGAGCATCGATTGAGTTGAACCTCCAATGACCTACCGTGGAGAAGCCTTTAGGGGTGATCTCATCCTCCGATCGCTTATATTCAATGACTTCATTATCATCGCCATTTAGTAACAACTTCTTTTGCTGCCAAGAGAGATAGCGGAGGGGGGCATGAACTCTCTTGTCAGAGTCGCTTCGAGGATGCGCGTGTTTTAGTTGTTTCCGTTTCTCCTGAACATGATGGCGCATAACATGAGCTCGCTTTTCTCGTGAAGAAGAGTTTGAATCGACAAAATAGAAAACTTGGTTCTTGGATGGGTCTTCTGACGCGGGCTGGTGCCTTCGCCTTTTGACCCTCACTGGATGTGGACTGGCATTTTGCGGAGTCGCTATTGCGAAACCTTGATCAGCTTGTGAGCGAAGGAAAGGAGAATACAAACTTGGATCAAAGCGCCAACCTTGTTCTTCTGTACCGGGAGAGATGTCTTGCGGCGCCGAGTTTGGATCGGAATGTGCCAAATTAACCAAAGGGGGAGTGCCCACGGACATTGCGAGCCGCCTAGTGGCAGGAGACTCGGGCAATCTAACTGACGGGACAAAAGCTAAACCTCCTTAGAGGTGCATACCGGACAAGAGCTTTACCAGAATACCCCCATAGAATGACCCAATTCGTCGGAGGAGTTCATTGCAAAAGTGCGGTCGGGGAGGAGAAGGATGATTGACGATCGAGATGCGCCGAAAGAATCAGTCATAGTCATGCTTATCAACGTCCGGTGTAGGATGACCCCGGCATCCCATTACGGTTCTTATTAGGGATGAGAAGCCAGTGGGGTCGGTAATGAGCACAAGGTCTCGTTGGTGCAGCCCCCGAAAGTTAGATGTCTAGAACCATCTTCCATTGGCCATGAGAAGCTTGGACCCTCCTATATAAGCACCCTGGTAGCATCTCATTGGTAGGGGAAAGAAAATACTTCAAGGAGTCTTGGACCTTGCCGCTGTCGGCCACTGGCTTGGCATGGATCCGTTTCCTCCTTGGCCAACCGGCATGAAGACCTTTCTCCTGAATCGGCTAGTCTGAGGATACTGACTCAAGGACTGTCCAAAATGGGAAGTGATGACATAAGCACTCTGGAAAACCACTTTACACGTCGGACTGCAATAAGTATTCTCCGACGCGTTCGCGTTCCCTACGCGTTTCTAACAAAAAGAAAGTTATTATTGCTTCTTCGATCCACACACACTGCCAGGGCAACTTGAATATACCCCCCCCCCCAAAATCCTGTCACCCACACCCATAATTACACAATTGATCAGCGAACTATCGTCCTGTCGCGCAAGAAGGGGGATATCTAATTAGCTCTCTCTACCCGACTGTATAGCGGCCTTGATCTGGCTGCCCTCCACTATGTCGTCCCTTTTTGACGCCGTCCTACAATCCGAGCTAGACTCGAACGCCGGCTCTCGCGACCATCGTCTGCACTCAGATCAACTTCCCAGCTCTCGGCCACACCCCCCCTCGGAGAGCAATGGCCCTATGAGCGATATGCACGCATTCCCTGATGATCAAGTCGTTGAATCGAATTCGACCGTGACCCGCCGCCGAAATCCATATGTGAAGGCTCCTCCCCCCTTAGTCGACGTAGCGGGCGAGAAAGTACAGCAGGCTTTCGAGGAATTGCTT
The DNA here is from genome assembly GCF_009193445.1 of Aspergillus pseudotamarii. NCBI lineage: Eukaryota > Fungi > Ascomycota > Eurotiomycetes > Eurotiales > Aspergillaceae > Aspergillus > Aspergillus pseudotamarii. The sequence continues at coordinate 918,016 of NW_022475017.1, forward strand.
GAGACTTATAGGGAGGAGCCTACCTGGTCTGCGCCGCCGCCTTCTTCGGAAATTCTCAGCGACAAGTACTACATTGCTCAAATCCATGGCATGAACAAGCATTCACTGTCCACACTCTATGTGGATTTCACCCACCTGACATCACTTGGCAACCCGATTCTAGCAGACGCCATTGTCAACCAATTCTACCGATTTCATCCATTCCTCACCAAGGCGCTGCACAATCTTATTGCGAAATATGAGCCCGACTTCTATACCCACCATCGCAAAGTTGATAAAGTGAACTCAGATGCCGGCACGTCGATGATGGGGGGCAACTCAAGTGTTAGTATATCCGACAAACATGAGATGGGAGAGTATGTCCAAGAGAGGACACGCCACCAGCAGACAGATAAATTGTTCTCTCTCGCTTTTTATAATTTGCCCCTTGTCTCCCGTTTGCGCCAACTCCGAACCTCACAGATCGGAAAATTGCTCTCCATCTCTGGCACTGTCACACGGACGTCCGAGATTCGTCCGGAGCTGTCCCTGGGTACCTTTATTTGTGAGAACTGCAAGACGGTGTGCCCCGATGTTGAACAAACTTTCAAGTATACGGAGCCTTCGGAATGCCCGAACCAGTCTTGCGGAAACCGCTCTGGTTGGCGTCTAGACATTGGCAAGAGCACTTTTGTTGATTGGCAAAAAGTGAAACTACAGGAATCATCACATGAGATCCCTACTGGCAGTATGCCCCGTACTATGGATGTCATACTTCGCGGCGAGATGGTCGATCGTGCCAAGGCTGGTGAACGGTGTATCTTCACCGGCACTTTGATCGTTGTCCCCGACGTCAGTCAACTTGGACTGCCTGGTGTACGACCGGAGGCCGTCCGTGATGACTCTGCATTCCGCAGCGGCGATGTTGGTGGCGGAGGGCTCACTGGTCTGAAGGCTCTTGGTGCGAGGGATTTGACCTACCGTCTTGCCTTCCTCGCCTGCATGGTCACCCCAGACACGACTACACCCGGTCAGCAAACCAATCAGCAATTGAATGGGCAGTCTCATAATATTCTTGCTTCCCTCAACCAACTCACAGAGCCTGAAGATAATGAAGACAAGGCCCAGGAAGCGTTTCTTCACACCTTAACGCCTTACGAAGTTGAGGATCTAAAAGGACTCGTCCATTCGGATTATATCTATTCTCGGCTTGTGGACTCCATCGCTCCTATGATTTATGGCCACCGTCAGATCAAAAAAGGATTGCTTCTACAACTAATTGGCGGAGTCAGCAAATTTACAGCGCAGGAGAACATGCAGCTCCGTGGTGATATCAACGTATGCATTGTTGGTGATCCCTCGACAAGCAAAAGTCAATTCTTAAAGTAGGTGTTCAGGGTCGTATCCTTCGCAAACGGGGAACTCACTGTGTATCTAGATACATTTGCTCTTTACACCCTCGCGCGGTCTACACAAGTGGAAAGGCCTCGTCAGCTGCTGGTTTGACTGCTTCGGTTGTGAAGGATGCTGAGACCGGTGAATTCACTATTGAAGCCGGTGCTCTGATGCTCGCGGTAGGCGTTTCCCTCTCTCTTTTTCTCTTTCTCTAACACAGCTGACGACTTCTTGATACATAGAACGGCGGTGGCATTTGTGCTATTGACGAATTCGACAAAATGGACGTCAGCGACCAAGTTGCTATCCACGAAGCTATGGAACAACAGACGATTTCGATTGCTAAGGCCGGAATTCATACGACTCTCAACGCACGTGCATCTATCCTCGCTGCAGCTAATCCTATTGGTGGACGATACAACCCCAAGGCCACTCTGCGAGCCAATCTCAACTTCAGTGCTCCCATCATGAGTAGATTCGATTTGTTCTTCGTGATTCGGGATGAACCCAATGAAGCAGTCGATCGCAACTTGGCTGACCATATCGTCAATGTACACATGAACCGCGACGAAGCCGTCCAGCCAGAGCTGAGTACCGAGCAGTTACAGCGCTACATTCGATTCGCCCGGACATTCAGGCCGGTCTTCACTGACGAGGCCAAGGCCCTGTTAGTTGAGAAATACAAGGAGCTCCGTTCTAATGACTCCCAAGGCGGCAATGGCAGGTCTTCATACCGCATCACCGTGCGACAGCTGGAGTCTTTGGTCCGTCTTTCCGAAGCCGTTGCTAAGGCTAACTGCGTGGAGGAGATCGTACCGAGATTCGTGCAAGAAGCGTATGATCTTCTCCGGCAGAGCATTGTCACGGTTGAAAAGGATGATGTCGAAGTCGATGATGATGAACCTGTCAACGCCGCAGGACGTGATGAGGATCACGAAATGGGCGACGGCGAACGTGACCGAGAGGGCGACAGTCCTATGCGTGATGACGTAGAAGAACAGCCAGCACCATCGCGCACAAGGACTAAGATCACATTCGATAAGTACATGAAGATTTTGAACCTCGTTGTGCGCCGAGTCAATGAGGATGAGTCTACATCTGGCGAGGGGGTAGAAGAGGAGGATCTCATTGTCTGGTACTTGGAACAGATTGAATCGGAGCTGGACAACGAGGAAGATCTGCAAAGGGAGCGCAGTTTGGCCGTCAAGGTTTTGAAGAGAATGGTCAAGGTTTGTGCCTCTATACAGCAGCTCTACCTGGTTGATTTGCATGATTAACGGTTTATCTTAGGACAACATCCTCATGCCCATCCGAGGAGAAGGCCTGGTTGATGCAGCCGATGGTGACCAAGAGGTCTCCCACCGCACAGTTTACGTTCTACATCCCAACTGTGCGGTTGACGACATTATGATCCCGGATCCTAGTAGCAGGCGGAGATGATAATAAGCATATAAGACGGAGTAATACTGATCACGAGTTATGAGGTGTGCTTGTGCATTGTTCATTTGGGTTAGATGTGGATTTCTGTGGATATCTCGGATTAGATTAATGGGTTCGGCGTGTACGGTATGAGGGCACTTATTACAATCAGTGCAAACGAACAGCCGTGTTTTCACTATTCCAAGGGGTTCGCTGATTGAATGATACATTCAATGACTCTGCCATTACTTTGTATAAGCAGTAGTAATCATATTCAAGAACATATGGATTATACGATAGGTGCGACGATACAATCGGTAAGCTTGTATTCCGGTGTGTGAAACAACACGATCTCATCCATACAGAACCCTTGTAGGTGAAGCGGATGACTCTTGGTAAAGAGGTGGGTTCAATACTACCGAACGGTCCTCTATAGGTTACTCACTTCCTGCATACCCGAATGATATAGATTGATCTATAAATATTTCCTTGGATATATTGAAGTGCAAGGTTAGCCTGGCTGCCAACCCAGTCTTTTGTTGAGTAGGAGAAGTCTCCAAGCTCTCCAAGGGCCTACCCCACAGGTGATATCGCATGGAAAATACACATAAGATCATGTTCGATTTTTGTAATATCCAGGCCACCACATTGACTTACATCACAAGGCCGGCTATGTCTATTGAGAAGTGTTATATACCATGTTTTGTCGTCATTAATGTTCCATATACATCACTGCCCTCTTGGGTAACGTTTTAGTTCTCCCCCATCCTAATCACAAACAAAGATCATCTTATCCCACACTCTCCACTCATCCCCTGCCTTCGACAATAGGCACGTATTGGGCTTCAATTGCTGCATCCCCGATTGACCATCTCCGCACCCATAACCGGCAAAGCACAAAAACACGTTACAGCCAGGATTCAGCCAGTTCAAGACAGCTCCGCCCGATCCAGAGATGGTGAATACGTGGCGATTGGCACTCAGATCAAACTGAAGCACTCCGCCGTTGGAGTCACACTGGTAACCCGGAAACACCACCGCTTCTCCAATGGTCAGTGCGCTCACGGGGAGGGAGTTGCAAGCGAGGCCTGCAAGCGTTGCGATCTTGAGGAGAGATGGTAGCTTCATGTTGAATGCCGTATCTGTTCACGTTCCTGATTTTAGTTCCTATGAACTCATTGTCGATTTGGGGCTGACAACGTACTCAGATGTTCTTTAGATTTTTGGAGGGCAGCGAAGATGAATTAGGGCTAAAGTTGTGGGTGAGTGAATCCGAACCTTGAAAAGATTGCTGTGAGTACTGACTGAATTGGGAGTTCTAGTTAAATATATATTACGAGGAAAATTTGAATGGGAGCGAAGGATACTAGGGGCATCTTAATCATCCACCATGATTGATAGATTAATCCAAGCAGCCTACCAAGTACTACTAGTAGTAGGGAAGTTCGTCGGACGAGTTCCAGGAAGAGGTGGAGTTGTTGTTCACTCTACAGAATGGTAATAACCAATGAGATGTTGAGAGGACTGGCAGACTATACTGAAAGAGCTCTAGTGTAGTCGATTGGTTGGACAGGAAATCAATGCCAAGTCATTTAGCACTTATCCAAGCTTGTGTCAATCATTATGAATCCTTGGTCATCATTAGGTATGATATACACCATTCCTAATACATCAAGGGAGTCACTGCTTTCTGCATCGATTCGTCACCGACTGGACTCTCCAACATATCTCTCTAGCTCGCATACACGACCTTATGACCTGTTCCTTCTGATGGACGACACATCTCTTATCCAAGAAGAGGACATTAAAACAATATTGATTGAAAGAAGAATTGTATCCAGGAATTACTGCAGTGCGGGTATAACTAAAACCTGGGAAAGGTATTGCTTCTACGTAGCTAATGTGGTCCGTATACTATATGACGTTTAAAGGAACTATTACCACAGGTGCTATGATGATGATAGAACCAAAGGGTAAGCACTGGACCGAATGGTCTAAACTATTTTATATCATCACATACACAGCTTTGAGAGTGGTGATTTTCTGAACGCTAGTAGCATGTATTGTATATTGAAGCCGGGAATGATTCAAGAACAACAAATTCATGCAATAAGATGAACTGCATAATTATTCCATACTGAATACTCTACTATCGTGCCCGCTCCTTTGCACCTGGTCCACATCTATGCTGCCAACAATCAAAATCAAGCATAAGTCTCCTCCCTGACTATTGTCGTTCCTTCCGCAGTAAAATCCAGCCAGACCTGTCTGTCTACCGTCTGGGTGCTTCCATCTGCAAGAGTGAAATTGACATGTCCCTCATTTTCGATCATCAGATCCCGTTTCACCGCATGTGAGCAACTTTTGCTTGTATCAGCCCAGAACCAACCACCAGCATAGATGTTGCCGTAGGTCCAACTTCCGCCGTTATAGCTCGTAGATGCATAATCATACCACATGCATTGGTTGATGATTTGCTCAGTGATATCCTATTTGCCCTATTGTAAGCCCACATCCAGCGTGATCATTATCCACGATCGAGAAGAGTCACATACCCAGCATTGTTGCTCGGATTGCATCCCAGAGATTGTCCAGGATCCCCAATAGGCACTGATGACGCCGCCACCCGCATCACACCAGCCCCCATCTGGTCCGGCGGTAATAGATTGTGACCACGCATTGGGGCATAGCCAAGCCCGAATTGACCACATCATTTGCACTGCAGCATCACTAAACCATTGCTGATTTGGCGCGGTGCAGTCCGCGGCATTTGCCGTTAGCACGAGGGTGAGGACAGAAAGGTATCTTGTCAACTTCATGATGGGAGGAATGTTTCGTGGCGAGGTTACGAGGTGAACTCTCAAGGTTGTTGCTCTACCGGATCGTAAGCTGTCCCTGGAGGCAGCAGCACATGTCTTCTTTTATACTATGTTCATATAGATCTATTCTAGCCGCAACCACCATAGCGGAGAATATAGCGGGGTGGGTGATATCCGTCAGCATTGGCTAATATACACCGGGGGCTTACTTCATGATTTATACTATAATGCCTTCCAATTAGAAGGCTGCACAAGCTGAAATTCGGTCCCGCCGGAGTTAGCTCTTTACGTATAACTTCACTGGGACTGTAGACAAGGCCTCGACCGAGGTCGATTGAACTAACTTGAAGGGCCCAGTTCTTTCAGGACCAAAATTTGACTACGAGGCGGGGGCACAGATTATTATCTATTTCTGCAGAGCCTATGCCAATTTCCTAAAAGAGCTTCGCTTATTGCGTTAGTGGCCTTTAGCTTCCTCTAGTCCTGAGCTGGTATAAAATTTTCTTGCTCCCCATTCCAGATTAGTTCTTGGCAGATGCCGCTAGTCCTTTACCTAATGCCACATAATCGTGGTTAGGCTGTCTAGCTTCTCGTGCTGCAATCATTCATTACTCGTACTGGTTCTCTTAAGACCCGAGCTTTCCAGAAGCGATATCCAATTATGCCACCAATACCATATAGCTGTGAACTTACAGTTGATGCATCGATTGGGAGTCCGGAATGAATGAATAAGTGTGTTAAGAAAAAAGAAACATGTACGCTTTTCACTCATCTGACGGCCACCATTGATTTTCACAGCCGTTTATCCACATGGAAATGCTTGTTCAGCTGTGTCCACAACACGTTTTGTGTCAAACTCGACATCCACAAAGATATCCTTATTATGTTAGCGCAGCCTAACATGCAGCATTTGCCATTACTATGCAAGTCATTTAAATAAGGAAGGGGAAAAGGGTCTAAAAGCCCATGAAATGGCGACAAAGTGCGTTCCAGACAAAGTTTTCTATACGCACTATTCGATTTGGTCGGCTTTATCTTCATGTGATTATCTGAAGTGTACTTCGGAGTACGACGAGTATCCATTGAGTATCAACCCCTAAAATGTGAGTCGAGCCTAACCAAGATGGATGAGTCAGGCATTGCACGTTCTCTGCTTCGATCATCGGCTCATCGCAAGTCGGTCTCGGCAGCCTCCACGATCACCTCTATTGATTTGACGACGGCCGCGCTGAAGGAAAGAAGCAGGGAAGAGGATTGATCGGTGGAATTAACCGGCTAATTGGTATAGAACCCTATTGGGGCAGAATTGGGCGCACTGGAGGCAATCCCGGGGTATCACTCCCCGTGTCTTGGTCATCACATGATTTAAAGATCATAGAACAAAGACTCTATCATACACTGCAGGGCGATTTATCACCTTTCCCAATGTTGTGGAGCACCGGGCCGACCCCTTTGAGCTGACCGATGCGAAGACCCCCGGGCAATATCGATCGATCAAGCTGCAGATACCTGATCGACCCACACTATTGTCTGTGTTCCACCCGTAACATGCCGCCGCAGCAGTAGCATCACTGGTGGGCACCAGCGGTGGACAAGGACCTTGCCACGACTGGTTTGCTTCAAGAACCGTGGATACGGTTATGCAGGGAACCGACTGCTAACCGATAGGAATGACAGAGGTGAGACTGCATCAACAGGGACTTTGGTTGGAATGATGTGACACGACTCAGTGCCATGCGTATCCCTAGTTTCCAGCAGCGTACATGTACATGTCCATGTACCACCAACATAAATCTACGTAGACCGAGTCTCTGACCTACTCATTGGAGTAAGTACTAAATGAAAGACGCCACCCGACCAAGGCAAGTGCTCTAGTAACATTGTTAACAACAAAGGTTCTGGATCAAGATGTGTAACGACAGCTCCGTTAAAATACTCCTATGTACCTTGTAGATGTCTCCAGGGCTATACTCCACCTAAATACTACTAGTGGACATTTATAACATACTCCACATTTTTCTCCTTTACCTTACTTACCTTACAAACGAGCCAATTAAGAAACCACGTACAGAATTACAAGAAAACAATTCATAATAAAATTATATACTTCAAGTGCTTTCTGTTAGATTATATTTCCTCAACTAAACGGGACACTGGACCCAACCCTCTCTCCCCAGATATATATATATATATATATATATGTCCACCAATGAAATAAGATTTCCTTCCAATAATCACTAAAATCCACACATGATAATATACTCCTCTCCACCAAACAAAACTAAGATATTTACATAATCCCCACGCAAATGACACACACGTGAGAGAACCAGAGAAACAACCCCGACATCCTCCTCCAGCGGTAGCCGCGGGGATAATTCGTACTCTATTTCCATTCATGGTGGGGGGAGTTCGGGATTTACTTATTTAGCCTTTTAGGTTGAGCGGGGGTTTAACAGTCAGGTAAAGTGCTCGTGCTGTTCCTCCTTTGATCTTGTTCAACCGTTCAACTCATTTGACTTGACCTGAGCTAGTTCAAGTTGGCTAACTTAGTGGGGAGGTTGATGTTATTACACGGTACATACTTCGAAGTAGAGTTTTGTGTTGAATCATGGCTGACCATACCGACATAAGTAGGTAGGGGTTGTTTGTGGAGGGTGGGTAGAGATACAAAACTTAATAGAATAGAGGGCTTGTTCTCTGCTCGGCCGAGGCTTCAGGCTCTTACTCGATTTGACACTCCTAATACAAAGTACGAAGTCTTGGGGGGGTGGTTGGGCTTTATTTCCTCCCTTCCCTCACTCATCCCTTTCTTTATGAATCATTTCCTAATGAAACAACAAACTCATTCCACAAACCATAAGGATGAATACCCAAAATTAAATTCAATAGAGAGACTGATCACCCTTTAAACCAACACAACAACACCCATGTGTCGTAAGAGCGTTAAATCGGTAAACATCACGACCATCCCTCCGCGACTGGTCCGTATCCGTCTGTATTTCCCTATTTTCCTTCCAGTACGGAGTAAAAACATCGACAGTACCTTAACAACTATGTATCCACTATCCCAGACACAGTTAGAACTGAACGTCTAGCCGTGTCCTCAGCGATCGCTACGAGCACGAGTACCAATCCCGTACGATTACGCATAGACGGCGTTATCCCTGTTTAGGAAGTTAGTACTTTTGGCCTGCATTAGTTAGTGACTTCCTATTTAGGTGAAGGATCAGCTGCGGGTATGAGTCGTTGAAGTTCTATTGGTCAGGGGAGTTCTTCGACAACGCTGTGTTGGTACGTATCTTTTTTGGTGTCGGGAAGTGGTTAGAGGTACCGAAGGTCGCTAACCCTATGTTTCTATTGTTGGTTCTTTATTGTTGGGGTATTTGGATTTGTTATATTATTTGTTATTTGTTATTTGGGGTATTTGGGATAAAGATGGTTGATAATGGGGGTATATTAGGATTTATTTCATTCATTCATTCTTGTTTTGTAGCGAGGGTTCCCTGTTTGGAGGAGCTAAGTTTATTTGGACTGCGGGCGAGGTGAGCACCAACTGAGAAGATGGAAAAGAAGAGTTTATGCAACTGGCAGAAATCGAACATGCCCGCGTCAATCATTCCGCAAAGAGGATGTCACTGTTTCAACTGTAAATGTGGCCGGAAGAGGTTCCTCCCGACGCTGGTCGACGAAAAGGGGTGGCAGCATAGCCTATCACAGGCACAAGCTTCATCCTGCGTATCAACCGTTATGGTACTCCGTATGTATGGTATGGTTTGATCGTGTATCTTCGGTAAAGATTGGATCGGCGGAGTCGAATCTTACCGAGTCTACTCTGTCAGGCCGTGTAAGACTCGAAGAGAAGATGATGCATGGATTTCACTTGGTTACGAGTCGGTATATACTTCTGATTTTTGACTATACACATCAGATCAACAATATACTTAGGTAGAAAGGAAAAACAATGGATGTCAAATGCCAATGCAAACGCCAACGCACTCTCCAGTCCGGTATGCAAAACATGCTCGTCATGAACGAATGTCAAATAGTAGTGTTTATCAATCGCTCAGGAGACCAAGGAGAGACCAAACAATAGAAGCAAAGATATAAAAATAAAAAAAATAAAAGTAGAGAGTGAATCTCAATCTCAATGAACGGAGGGGTCAGGTATCATCGCTAAAACAACTCGAATTAAACATGCTGCTCCAAGGCACAGACTCCAGCGGCGTACCCACGGAGAATAATATTCCGCCACCACGTATTGGATGGCCAACCAACACTGTATGTCGTTTCTACGCCCTCATCATCATTCGTCGGGCTCGGAAGGCAGACAGGTCGATCGATTCTTCGGATTCCGTCCCGTCGTCCACCTCGATCGCCTCAATATCCGATGACGGCCCCTTGTTGCTTGTGGGGTTAACCGTCAACCGTACCGATTCCACTTGCGGAGCCTCTTTCTCCTTCGCGGCACGTTCCTTTTCCTGTTCCTCCGTGAGACGTCGCACTTCACCCGTGGCCAGTTCGAGCAGCGCCTTGAATTTATCCAGCACCCCCTGGAGTTCTTCCGAGCAATCACCCACTCGGAGGAATTGGTAAGCCGCAGACTCACACAAACTGTGAGCCAACTCTAACTGTCGATCCGCCATATCAAACGGCGAGTTCTTGGGCATCACTCGAGCCTGCGGCGGAGGCCCACGATTCCGGTTGCTGCGGATCTGGGACAACAACTGGTCGTCAGACCCATCTCCGGAAGGAGGGAGCGGCGGGCTGTTCATCCGAGGGGGTTTGCTGAGAGCACTACTTCGCATCGCTCCCATCTGTGACATCTTGCCCCTCCGAATGTTGTTCCTGGCTGTCCCGATAATCCGCACCATGTCCTCCAGCGACTTCTGCGTCTCCCCGTCGTAATGGATCACTAGGTTGTATCGTGTGCTGACAAAGGGGTTCTCCTCGGAGGCTAAGGATGGGGCTTCGTCCGTGCCGCGCTTTCGAGGGTTAGGGTTAGGGGTCGTCGGGTCCTGGGAGGCGAGCAGGGGGGTCTCAGGGTCTTTCTGGGTCGGTGCATCGACGGGAGGCGGCGATTGTGTGACGGCATTTCGCAACTCATCGGTCCGGATGGAGCACACGGAGCTGTTCTTGCGACGGCGCGGTCGCCCCGGTGTGACGGCGAGCTTCTTGTACGCCTCGGCATATTCGGCATGTTTAGCGGCGGTGTGGGTGGCCAAATCAGAGATACGGTTAATCCATGAGGGTAAATTATCGGTGAGGTGGGAGAAGGCTCCCAGGGCGTCCATTGAACCGGCAGGCATGGGGCGGAATTATTCGCTCGGGTTTCGTCGGACGAGGGTATACCGTAGATTGATGATGTCGTCGAAGATACCTCAATTACGGAAGGATATGGTAGCTGGTCGAAAAGAAAAATCGTGCCGTCGTTCAAATCGTCAGTCGTCCTATCTGGGGTATAGGAAGTCGAGAATCCCGGCAGCCGTGGCGGCGTCTGTTACCCGCTTTGGGTCTGAGCTACAGTCCCATGGAATCTTGAAGCGTATCTATGAGCCAGGTGGACCAAGCGGGAGACCAAATAGTGACGGTAGATAGTAAATTGAATGAGGAAGGGTTCGAGAAAAAAAAAAAAAAGGTGGTAGAAATGCAAACGGAGTTGAGGGAGAGACTAGCTAAAGAACATAAAGAAAAGGAATCGAAGGGAAAGGAAAGAAATGCGACCGCGGGCGGGAAGAGAAGAGACTCAGAGGGAGCCAAGTGGAGACCCGCCGAGTCAGTCCAGTCGTCGTCTCAATAACTACGAAGTTGAAGGTACAGTACTTGCACACGCGGTATCGTAATACGTCCCCAATACCGTATCGGCCACCAACAGGTGACATCCCCGAAATAACTGAATGAAGCCCGAGCGTGGGCTCCACCGTCCATGCGAATTGCAGCAGCAAGCAATATCGATCCAGTCTGGAATGTTTAGATGGACCTATAATACCTGTCCTTGATGACTCGTCTTCGACATTTCTCCCACAATTTTTTTTTTTCCCTGCTAGTGATTTTGACTATGGACTGCAGGATAACCCTGGTTTGTTCGTGGGTCGGTTGGGCAGGACCCACAACTCGGTAAGTGATCGGGGATGGGGTCACGGGTTTGACCGTACCGTACCAAATCCAGCGAAAGGCACGACGGTCCCTCCCGGTTCGCTACCGTCCAATGATCGAGGCCCGACGAGCGGAAGCAGAGCTTCAGGCATCCCACACCTTTTCCTCCTTGGCACGTCGTTCAACCCATAGCATTATTATGATTATGATTATGATTATGATTCTGTAATATCGTTCAATTTCCTGGACAGTCTGACCTGCCACTGTCATCTTCACACCCTTGCAACGCTACAGGATCCGCGAAAGGAGCGGTGAAGAACCCCTCGTGGACATCTTGGTGATGCATCTAGACAGCTCTTAAGAAAAGACATGCAGATGGCGTCAGGATCTGGTCCTACCAGGGGGCTGACAAGAATCGTCGTACAATTCGATCTCCGGTTACCTCCGTGCGACAGGGTCCTACTTCGAGATGCTCTTCGAAAGGCCCCGGAAGATCGGAAGACTTTGTTTCGTTCTAGAAAACGGGTGATATGTCCCCCATGCAACAAAGAATAAACACCTCAGGGTAAAGAAGGCAGGTGACACCGGAGAATCACCAAACAATCACCAGTGGTTCAGGTACCAAGTCCAGGATATAGTATTATATCACCATGTGTTATGATCCACACCGAACGGGAAGCCCGTTAAACTAACCAGGGTTGCAATCAAGAAGGGGAATTAATTAAAATATGTAACTATAGGGTCAGCCAGAAGCCCGACGCAGCCAATTGAAGTATGCATTCGTCAACGGCTTCTTTACCCAAGTGAGCCCTGACACGTAACGGCTATTTTCACTGACGGCAACGAATGCCATGTTGGGCCTAAGTTCCCGACGCTTCCGTCTCCGCTTTGAAACGTTGCTTCCGCTGACGATCGTCGTGCAACCATTTAACATGGGGCAACGGAGGAAGGCGAGCAAGGCAGAGGAATAACCTTGTTATAATCGCGAAGGATTGTCAGCAGGAAGATAAAACGTTTGTCCTTGGCCTACGAGACACAAAACGTGCCATTGCCAAGAAGACTTCCGAAGTTGGCACTAATTTCAAGGAAGTGGATTGCACCCTTGCACCGCAAGCCATCCTACCTACCCGAACTCACCAGTTTCAGACGCACGTACTCCGTATGGCACGAGCCATTCCTGGTCGTCAGATTCTTAGTCCGTCGCTGCTAATCACTCTGGGAAAATGGACGAGAATCCAGTCTCGGCTCACGACACGAATACATCAGACAACGGTGGCCTTAGTGGCTCGGATTCATGTTGATCACTGACAACGCATCATCTTCTGTCTGTCACCTGCCATGGAAGCTATTGTCCATTCGGAAACACCAAGCCCTCGTTGCTGCATGCAAACGTAAACCCGGGATACGAATCATGAAGACTAGGCAAATCTATTCTTTTCTCAGTAACTGGACTCCGGGTGCACAGATACAAGAATCATAAGCGTTGCTGAAATTGTATGACGCAGCCGACGATTGAGTGAGTGAGTGGGTGTGTGTGTGCCAATAAAGTTGGACAATGCGGCGTCTGAAGAACACCCCTAGTCATTGGTTCTGTACCGCAGTTTCGATGTCCTCCATCTGCAATCATGTACTGGGGCCTTTTATTTTTTTTGCCACCGTCGTGAATGCAATGCCCTACATGCTTAGCACCATTGTTGTTGCATACTTAGCAGGCTCACCATGGACGAACATGATCTTACGTCCGTTCAACCGGTGGCTTGCCGCGGTTAAATCTTTTTCTGACGGTTTAGCATACGACTCTTTAGGTCGACTCACTGACCTGTTAGAGTACAACCAAAACTAGTCAACAGACACATACTGTAGAAGGATATATTATGCGGCACAGCTTGATCAGCGAGACATGTTGAAGTTGTAAAGTGATTTCATGCCTATGTACTGTATACACGTGGTTTTATATGATATTAGGACGAGTAGTATCTCAGCGTTGCGTATTCTGCTCGGTCAGCAACACGAATAGACATGTGACTAAGAGACTCTCGACCAAACATGCCAAATGCGCAGACCACCTACTGTTTACCACGGTGGCGCACAGGGTAACCCTGGACTACTACTAGTAGTACGGTCTGCAAATTGTGGCTGTGAATACGTGTCACTTTTGCCTGCATTCTGCAGGTTGGGGTCCAGCATCTGTCCTTTTCGTTCTTATCAGCTTTCGGAACTTTAATTCGCAACCAACGCAGAAAAGAATCTTCTACTGTTGATGTTGTTGCTTCACTACTTTTGACTCTTGATGTAGCTGCTGTGCAACAGCGCGTGAAAACAGGCCTATGGCTCTGGACCACCCGCCCAGCATATACCCTTCATGGTTGTGATGCTTTCGAATCCCCTGTCCGCAGGGTACAGACTTGTGATACTACAGTACGCGATTCTCCCCTGGTTACTGGTATATTATAGGACGCTAATAATCTGACAGGTAACTAACACTGCACGGCGCATTGTATACAGCTCGAGAATTCTATGCACGACCGCAGAGTGCATACTATTCCGCCAACCGGAAAGATGAGCTGAAATGTGGCTAGCTGGATGGAAGTGGATACCTTGGGAAAATCTACAGGCGTGCAATCCATCACCTTCGAGACTTGTTGTAAAGATGCCAGCAATCTCTCGTGCAGATCTGGCCCCAACCCCTCTGCTGAAGGCTGTCTTAGTGGTCCATACCAAATCGAGAGCTTCGGCCAGCTTCTAGCACAAAATATACCTGGAATTTTGGTGTCGACAGTCGTGATGTTGAGCATATAAGGACGCCTCTCGTCAGCATGTTTACTTCTCAAAACATCTTTCGATCCATTTCTGCAGACCTTGTGAGGCATGTTTGACCTCTGAACAAGGTAAGATACATACAGGAGACATTCAGAAAGTTCCCTTGCTGACCTAAAATACTAGTCATATTCCCCATACCACGAAGCACACTCCAGTACCACACAACCTGACACTAATCAAAATGGCTGAAGCAACCGGTAAGTGTACTTCACCTACCTTGGGTCCACAGCTTACATTATCCAGGCCAAACATACGACTCTGATCGTGGCCAATACTGGAGCGGCGAAATCGAGGCAGGCACTGCCAAGATCACCCGGTACCAAGACGGTAGACCCACGCGGTTTACCTTCAAGAAACCATTCCAGAAGGTACCGCATGTGCAACTCACGCCTGACTTTGGTGAGAACCCATCGCAAGGATTCAAGCAGACTTGGCTTTACTTCCTGAGCAGGGGAAAACCAGCGGTGGACAAGGAAGGCTTTAGTGTGGGGTGCTTTGCAGATGTTGGTTATGAGATTACATTCAGGTACACTGCTATTGAGATACGTGAGAGGTACTGAGGGCTGGTGTATCTAGAACGCTTTGGCTATGCCCTTGGTGTGATGGAATCATCGGTTGGGCTGGTTGCCAATAGCCAGGTTATGTGAATGTTTCATGCAGAAGATGCTGCTTTTGTTTGTCAATTGGTCGTGGTGTAGTCCTTATACATTCTGTCGGATTGTCTTCCCGTATGTAGATAGAAAGGCCTCCTAAAGTACTGCTGGGGGTGGTACTGTAGGTGAACTGCCGTCCAATACATTAATGTGTAAATGAGCTCTCTAGGGAGATGATAGAGACCTGTCCTGAACCGGTGGCTTTTTTGTCATTGTAGTAACCAAAGCTTGACGAATCAACATAAAGTAGCAAAAGATTACATGTGAGAATAGAGAGGTGAGGGCATATCTCGTTTACTTCTGGTACTGATAACATATCTATCATACAAATCTCTTCTTTACCCAGGTTCAATGCCATAGACTCACCCGCGAAGTATTTCTTGAATGTTGGAAAGAAAATATTCATGCAGCATGGTTGCACTGCATGTCAACCTTGGAGATGATTAGAAACGTGTCTATACCGCTGCATAGAACTGTTATAATGGCGAATTGTAGTATAGCAGGTAGATGACAAGATCATTTAAATTTAACGAGATATTAGTTTCTCAAGTACGATCGTCTGCTTCAAAGTGTATGCCTTGGAATTTGATAGCATGCTCTTTTTCTTGATAGATTACTACGCAGAATGCCTTAAGGGTTTGGTACGCGCTGTACTCAGGTGACTTGCAGTTACGAAGCTACTCATGGATTAGGTGTAGAGGAATATAAAATGTCGTTTGCGGTTACTGATGGAGCACGATCTTGTTTGCTGTGAAAAAGCCATATCTCTGACTTCAAAGTTTATTTGTATATAAGCCTATTTCATCTGAACAACCGTGGTCGATTATCCTGAGGAATACGAAGTATGGCGTCATTTGGGGATTGGCTTGTCGTATGATTGCGCTCCTCCGACCCAAGGATACGATTGGATGTCGAGAGGCATTTTCGAAGCTTAACACTTATTAGACTAGTGGTAGTGAAGTTGAGAAATGTCATGGCCAAGGCTTGTATAATGATTGCAACGGATTTTTTAATTGACCACATTACCTCGGATCCCCAATATCAAATACTTTCAATTATTGTCCGCACGAGAATCAAGCCTGACTTAGATTTCAGGACCCTTTGTATATGCCATCCCCGAAGCTCGAGGACATTAGTCAGTATGATGAGCACTCACTAATCCTATACGACTCTAAGCACCAGAATGCGCCTCGGCACCATCTACATCCTGGGACGTCTTTATGTCAAAAATTTGACAGCATCTACAAAGGAACCTTCGGTGCCTGCTGGTAGGGGTGCAAATCTTCCCATTTAATCTTCACACAGACCACTAACGCATATGCAACTAAGGATGTATAAGAAGTAGCGCCAACTGCGTTCTCGCCGGTCAATGTGAGCTCGGTCTATGTTACCGATGCTGCTGCTGCTATTGTGAAGTCCTCAACGGCGGAGAAGCTTGTGGCGTAGGCTGGTGGTGGGACGGAGATTGTTCCTGTATGGCATTTACGGCGGACAGTCATCTTTCGGAGAAGTCCCAGTTTTGTAGCTGCGATTGATGAATTAGCGATGTTCAAGGGAAATGATCTGTCTCAGTCATTCTGTTGACAAGCGCCGTGGCCTTCTTTACTTGGGCTACGCTGATGGGGACCCATCTCGAAACTGGATCGTGCTTGTATCACCTCAGAGGTAACTTAACTAGGATATCATGATATAACTTAGCGATCAATTGGCTAGCCAAGTTGGAAAGACAGGAATACTGTCGGATTCTATGGACTAAGCCGCTTGATGTCATCTCGGCAACCTTATCCGTTCAACCAGACAACGGATATTGAGAATGAAGTTTGCTTTGGTTCTACCACTGTTTCCTCAGCATCAGACCACCTCATCCACTACCTTCACTACTAAGATCTGCCCCCGAGCTACGTCTGTGACAATTACGTACTACGCCCACACAGAACCCTTCTCCATAGGAAGAAAAAGGACCTGCCCAATTAGTGGACTTGGCCGTGTTATAGCTAATTGCCACTCGTTTCCGGTGGCGTGGAAGGTAATCTGATAAGCTCCGGTTTCTGCAAAGAAGTTTATCTGCTGAGTATCGTTTTGCCCCCTTGTTCAAATCAATAGCCGACGGCAGTGTATATTGCTCATACGAGAAGCCTGATCGCGATGAAACTCACAGAACTATGAGATAAGAGCGATAAGAGGCTCAACGTGCTACTACATATTGGATTTTGCTTCGGGGCGTAAGGTTCGCTTCTAGCGGCGTACCTGTCTAGGAGGAGCTCGCAAAAATGCATTAAGTGGGTCTGGGAGGAGCTCCGCCCATGGAGATGGATCACATAGCGAGTAGCTTACTGGAATTGTGCTCCGTCATCTGCCTATGCTCTATATGCGGAGTAAATCCGTTATCTTAGGTGTGAGGTGTCAGTGATAGTAAGTTTTATGTAACGTGTTGATGAAGCCTTCATTTGAAGGCCGGTCTCACGACAGGGAGATTACAGCCAGTCGCAACCGAGTTTAGAGTAGACACCCTAGGGCTACACTATATCCATCTTTGCCGAGACAAGGCAAAAGTTTGCACATCCTATTGACGCGTTGCATTCAACATTCTTAACAGGATGATGCTAAACGAGATACGCGGCCGACTGGCACTAGTCACGGGGGCATCAGGAGGGTAACAATAACCCCAGTTCATGATAAGCTGATTTCCCGTGGGACAGAGATACTGACAAACCTTCACTGCTTTAGAATCGGAGCAGCATGTTCTCACCAGCTAGCTCAGCGTGGAGTTCATCTCGCATTGACCTACTCGAGCAACCTGATATCGATAAACGAACTTGTCACGGAACTGCAGTCTAGATACGCCGAGAATAAGCTACACATTTCTACCCACAAAGTTGATGTTGGATCCGCCGACCAAATCGAGAATCTGTTTCAGGAGATCGACACCCAGCATGGTCAAAGACCTGATATCTTGATCTCAAACGCCGGATATGGGAAACGAATAACAAACATATGGGACATCCCGCTTGAGGAATTCGATTACATGCTTAATGTTAACCTTCGCGCTTCCTTTGTTCTGGTCAAAGGCGTGGTAGAGCACATGATGGCGCAAAGATGGGGCCGCATCGTGTTCATGTCTTCGATCGCTGCTTATGGGGGAGGAATCAATGGATGTCGTGAGTTGATACCTTCATCCTTACTTGCATATGATGATTTTTAACTAGTGGAATGTTTTCGTCAGATTACGCAGCGTCCAAGGGCGGACTTATGGGCATGATGAAGAACCTTTCTACCCGTCTGGCCGAATACAACATCAGTGTCAATGATGTCGCGCCTGCTATGATAGGTGATACGGGCATGGTTCCCAATGCCTCAGCAATCCAAGATACGGTGGCAACTATTCCTTTAGGTAGGCTGGGTACGCCGGAGGAGACCGCGAATGTGGTCATGATGTTAGTTACTACCGGGTATATGACGGGCCAGAGTCTGGTATTGTCCGGAGGTTTGAAATAGAGACATGGCAGTTTACCTAGCACATATTAGAGCTACCATTCACAATAACCCTGTTTTTAGATTCTGCTATGTATTACAACTACGCGCAACATTTGTAGTGCGTTTGAAACACATTTTACCCTCTGCACAATGGTATTACTTATCGATATTGATGTTGAGCTGTCAGGTTGCAAGTGAATAAGCAATAATCTGACCCTTCGACTGACAGCCACTAAGAAATGCGATGGTATGTAAACTTCCATGTTAAGAAGCGAGGCTCTTCGGGTTAGATCTGTAAAAAGAACCGAAGTAAGTTATGATACTACCCAAAGAACAAACATAGACTCATTACCAACAGATGGCTGCCAGAACGTCACCCACAACTGAATCCAATAAGGAGCACAGCCAGTGAACTTAATGTGGCATACACAGGAGTAAAGGTACCGACAGTATATCAGTTGATCCTTTACCGGTGCAACAGCACTGGGTATGCAAGACCACTCGAAAATAAGCAACAAAGATAATTATCGTTCAAGGGTAGCTAGCGGTTTTACATATTTGGATTTCTCATTCCAATTATATCTATTCTACAGTATAATAAACCACTAGGTCAAAAGTATTGTAACACCCGTATTCCCGCCTCCAAGGCCCTGCTTTTAATCTACTATTTCATATCCCATGAAAATGACGCCACAATGCTTGTGAGCCGGACAAAGGGCAAAACACAACTACCTTCACTAACCTCTTTAGAAGCAAGTGCTAGCGATGACACGGAAGTCCTGGGCGGTAATGGAGATATCCGTCTCGTTGGCGCCAGGTGCCCGGTCCATCAACGCATGGAAAGGCAAAACCATCGGTGCACCGCTCACTGTATTAGGAGTAACGGTCACTTCCTGGGCCATATAGAGCATCTGAGTGGCTGCTGGCTGGTCACTCAGGGGAGGCATATTCCGTGATTGTTGGTGCAGCCAGGAGATATAATGCCTGGTCATGGGCGAGGGCGCATTTGGTGGCACAAGCTGCCACTTTTGAAACAGCACTGTGCTGCGTTCGTAACTGATCAGCACAACAATGACAAATCTAACTCTGCCGTTCGAGTTATTGAACCACCACTTTGCATTTTCCTGAAGCTTCCGGAGTGACTCTGACAACCCCGTCTCGAGGACTAATGTGGGCCAATCACGAATTTGCCCATGAGCGGGCTGGCGGTCTCCAGGGGTGAAGATCTGATCACCTTGCTTACCCTTACCTACAGTGGGCTGATACGTCGTCCTACCACCCCATGACATCTCAGTTCGAGGGATGCCCATTGCCCAGAGTGTCTCGTGCACCGCCATCACGAAGCTACTGGTAGAAAACTCACTTCCAGCGTCTGGCACTACCTTGATCAACCCCGTGGTGCCATCCCATTCAAATCGAGGGGTGATTCCATCCAGACAACGCTTATCATTATCGAGTATGTGTATGGCTTTCTTTGTGAGTCCCAACACCAAGATCCACTGATTCCCCCTGAAGCCGTTCGCGTTGAGAGTATCGAAAATCATCATGGCGTCCTGTGCCAAATGGGATATGCTCGTGAACTTTCGGGTTATACATAGTGTCTCTATTCCAGCCGTGAGCTGATACTCGCCGGACAGGATTGATTCGTTGCCGCCGGTTTGAGACATGATGATGCGCTTCGCCAGGTTGTCAGTGGACAATGTAGCCGTGGTTGACTCTTTGAAACAGGATGTGATATGCCTAGATACCTGACCACGAAGATGGCAGCAAGGAAAGGGTTGGAACTGAATTGACTCTGAGATCAAATGTGCAATCCAAAAAGACCATAACCTCACAGATATGGTGGGTGATTAGGTAACTGTGAAGTAAATGTGCATGACCGACGGAAAGATAGTATGTAATCTCAGATTCACTACTTTCGTGGAGGTAGTTCGATAATGAGTCTGTAAAACCAGCAGCTGCACTTGGTGGAGTGAATATCTTGAAATGTGGCCCGGGGTTTATTCAACAGAAATTGCATCATGATTACTCAGAACTATCTACATAAGATCTACATAAGGGTAGAAACCGCAGTCTACGACACTATCATGTCACACTCGCAGGCAGTCCGCTATACTGCCGAGTTTATGTTAACAACGGACCTGCTGAACTGCAGCGGAGCTGGCCTAGGGCCTAGACTAAACTACACAGGAGCGGAAGGCGAAGATGCTGGTTAAACGGTCACATGAGGACCTAGGGAGGGGTCCAACCTAAGCCCAGGTTTCTAAGTGCACAGCGCAAACATAATGAATAGGGGAAGTGTGATTTATGCATATAGATGGTGTAGATAGATTGATCTAGGTTTGGCAGGCATCTTGGTTGTACATATTTAGCTTTTTGATTTGACACTGCTGAGGCTTAGCTCACCGAGCCTTACATAGTTGTTTCAGACCGATATAATTAGGATAATGTCAGTGGGACAGTTTCGGTAGCACTGAATTTGCCATAACATTGGCAACGAGCCATGCTTTTATGACCAAGACAAGAAGTCGGCTTCAATAGCGGTGGGCTTCAGCTCGGAAGCAGTGCATTAAAACGACAACCCAAGACCCTTATAAACCTCGGTCTCGACATCTTGGGACAGTTGGAACAACTGCTCATCACCAAACGGTAATACCTGCGAGCAAATAAACCCTGCTACTCCTTTTTCACGGTCGCACCACCACCGAAGGTTCGCTATACCGGACCACTGTGCAGTCCCAATGGATCTCCCCGTGGAACCTCCACTAAGCAGGAAGGTAAGTCCCCAGCCCTGTCGATCTCCCTCCACAGTTGGGTGAAGACCGATACCAGATTGTACCATGTCTGCCTTCGCGTCTGAGAAATACTTTTCAGCGAGAGGGGGCAGGTTCTCGATTTGGTTCCGGAACATTTCGTCTACGGTCTCCTTTTTGAGCAGCTGCTTGCCGGTTGTCGGCGAAGTTCCGTTGTTCAACAGAACAGCGAGGATTTCTAAGTACATGTCAGTTTGTTGCGTATAGTGTCGACTCTGTACGGAGTCATACGGGAGTAGTCTTGTGCAGTAGAGAAACATCCGGCTCCACCACTGTTGAAGTAGGACTTAGTGTCACTCTCACTCTTCACTGTCAAGGCACGCCGGAGCAGATGGTCGCGGACAGAGATCTTGCCATCAGCCGCTCGCTGGTGCATGTACGCGAGGGTCGCCTTCATTTCTTCCGTGGGGATCATTGAAATATGCTTAAGGCCGAGTGGCTCGAAGATATGCTGATGGAAATAGTCATTCAACGACTGCCCTGTTACACGCTCAAGCACGACACCTGCCCAGTCAATGCCAACCTATCGCGCAGTTCCCCGGATGTTAACAGCCATTGCTTGAGTGCAGCGGGCCGGTGATTACTTACGCCATACTCCCAAGCTTCCCCGGGCTGATGTACCAGCGGCTGGTTGAAATCCTCAGCATATCCCGAGAATTCGTCGTATCCAACAGGTCGGCCGTAATCCCGCAGTTTCTCATTAAAAAATGTATAACCAAATCCAGCTATAATGTTTCAACATTAGCACCCTAGGTCGACTGCGTAAATTCATGGATACTGACAAGTATGAGTCAAGAGCATTCTCAAAGTAATCCCTTTGTTCTTCTCTACTAAGGCCCCATCTTCTTGGAGCACCTGGAGATTGTCGAATTCAGGGCAAATACGGTGGATTTGGTCCGCGTCATCCAAAGAAAGCCTTCCCTGTTCTACTAGCTGCATGCACGCAATGCCCGTGATCATCTTTGTGCACGATGCAATCCAAAACACCGAGTCCACAGACATGGGCTCGGAGCTTCCATGGCCCCGTTTCCCCGCAGCATGGCTGAATAGCTGCTTGCCATCCCGTCCCACTACAGCGACGGAAACCCCGGGGAGTCCCTTGTCAGGATCGCTGCACACGGATTGCATCCGGCGCTTGAGCGCCTCGATATTCGTGGGATTAACCTCGCTCATTGTCTGGAATAGTAGGCACGGTGTCGTGGAGGTATGATGAGGGGCTGACAGTCAATGTCCATCATTTATAATGAGGGGTTCGGTGGGGCTTCTCATCTTCTCCCCTCGGGCCCGTCGAAAATCGTCCGGAATCTCAGTAGGTCCCTCGCAGCTTGGAGCCTTAGGCATTGAGCTCTACCACACACGCTAAATTCCAAACCAATTTTTAGTGTAATTAGGCAGAGAATCACTTGTATCGTCAAGATTTTAGTAGCTTCAATATTTTATTCCGAGTAAAAATCGCCATTTCTACTAGTACTTGGATATTTTGAAATCAAAGAGTAATTGAATTCCAACATTACTAAGGAGCATTATAATTTTATATTTAATAAACTGGTTGTGGTTCTTATGTTTTCTATAATTTACCTGTCGCAGTTACGACATCATCATTATTTGTGTCCGATCTCCTTCCCGACTGCTTTCTGCGGAATTAAACCCTTCCAACTTTGCATGATGCTCTTTGCTCCATAGAGTGAAGATAAAATTGGCAGTGAAATCCCTAATCTTTAGAATTGCCATTGCTTAATCCAATTCTTCATGATAGCCCCGTCAATCGGCCCGAGATCACGCATTGCTTTACTAGCTGTTTGAGTCTTCACAGTCTCCATCATGCTGGTAAAAGTGCCATGGTTGCTAGCCAGTCCCCGATAGAAATCTATGATTTTGAGGGCCGGTTTGTCTTGCAAGTCGCCATCCGTGGGATTACTGAACGCCTCCAAGGCAGCCATCCAGTCATGCATGTCGTCGACAATGTCAGCGTTATAATAGCTTTGAATGGCCGGGATAAGTGATTCCCAGCGTGAAGTACGAGGGTTGACGAGGTGGAAAGCCGCCGTTCTGGTGATGTCCTCGGTGGTGCGTCGGGATTGGGTGATATCGATCACGATCTTGGCCATAATATCCTATGAGAAAGTGTTAGCAGACAAGCCCAATGGAACCCAAATTGAATCGGACGGGATGGGAACGTACTATAGGAATCCAGTCAACTGGCATTGTACCCAGGGTATTCGGAAGTTTTCCGAGTGTCTTGGATGTTGCAACCAGAGAAGGTAACCATTCCTGTCGATTCCACAGCCCCTTCTCCATCGTTGGACCAGCGATCTGTCCCACTCGATGAATACTGGTCGGTACTGCGGCAATAGACGACGCGATAGCACAGATGCGCTCGCCGACAAACTTAGATTCTCCATACCCTTGGCGCAAGGCAACATCAGAATCCTCTAGAGGGATTTCGGGAACGGATGGACCATGCTGACGGCCCCACGCACTCACGGTCGAAATCGAGGAGATGAAGTGGATATGTGCCGAATGGGCACTTCGTAAACTGAAGTCCACTAGGGTACGTATACCTTTGATATGGGGATCCTCAAATGCCTCAACTCTGTGGTTGAAATTGACTTTCCACGCATTGTGGATAATGAGATCGACGGACTCCGTGAGTTCAGTATATTTGTCAAGAGGCAAGCCAAGGTTTGGAGCTCCAAACTGGGCATGTATGAACTCGACCCGTTCATCGAAGTCATGCGGAATTTTCAGCGCTTTTTCGTTGAAGCTGTCAATTTGCCTTTGTCTTGCATCCTCGGCCCGATTGAGACAGTAGATCATGGGGATCTCCCGATCACCGAGCAGCTCATTCAGGATATAGTTGCCCAATGATCCAGTAGAGCCGGTCAGAATAACTGCATGTTTTTCTGACCTTCTGAAGCTCGTAATTTCTCTCTGCGGTAAATCATCAGTGTATTTATGGACTAACCCTGCAATTTTGCCGGATCTAGAAGCTTCCTCATCCTCTGCATTTTCCTCCTTGGTCTCGCCCTTTATCAGCTGGTAAACATACTGCGACAGTCGATCAAGAGTCGGATAAGCATATAGTTTCTGGCTTGTGATCGGCTCAGAGTGCTTGTCAGGAGAAAGGTGCCGGACAGCGGTTTGCAGGATTTTGCTCAATTGCAGGGTTTGTAGCGAATCAATGCCTAGTGAAAATATATCGCTCGTATCGCTAATTTGCTTGATAGAAAGTAGCTGTGACACCACTGTGCGGATATATTGTTTGATATCTTCAAGGTCTGTGCTCAGTGGTAAACCATCAGTGGACTCCTCATCTTCACTGGCGTATAGAGAGTTAATTTCATTTTCGTATTCTTCAGATATCTGTCGTCTCCGAACTGAGCCCTTGGGTGTTAGCGCGAATGGTTTATCTTGCTGAGCTAGGGCAACCTTTGTACGCAAGACACGTGCATGACCAGGAGCAATGCCATTCGCTCTCTCAACGGTAGGCCATATTCTTTCGATAAAATCCTCCTTGTCTTGATCCTCACTCCATTGCCCCCAGTTTGGCTGGACGAGTAATGAAGCCTGGAATCGCCCTTGACCAATAACGATGGCTTTTGAAACCAAGGAATGACCCTCCACTATATTCTCCATGTCGATAGGGTTAAACTTCTCACCGTTGCTGAGCACAATCACGTCGTCAAGTCGACCGTGATATTTCCACAACCCTGACCTTGTCGGATGTGGCGTGAACAGGTCTTTTGTTCGATATTCAGTAATATCAGGATAGGTGTGGAATATACTGAGGAACTCATGATGGTTGCCCTTCCGTATGACAGCCTCAAACACTCCATCATCAACCGGCTCCATGTGTATACCACCATAAGGGTTCCACTCAAAGTATTCCCAATCTTCACGATGCGTGCAAATCAAGGCTCCCATGAATCCAG
Organism: Aspergillus pseudotamarii; assembly: GCF_009193445.1. Classification (NCBI taxonomy): domain Eukaryota; kingdom Fungi; phylum Ascomycota; class Eurotiomycetes; order Eurotiales; family Aspergillaceae; genus Aspergillus; species Aspergillus pseudotamarii. Next base: position 943,416 of record NW_022475017.1, read on the forward strand.
CTTCACTGGAACCAATGATGGAGAGGAGAGCCACTCTCTCACTTAGCTTGTTGCCGACCTCTGGTGAAAGCGGTGCGCCACCGAAGAGTATTGCTTCGAATTTTTGTAACCCTGTTAAGCCTTCCTCAAAAGCGGACAACTCTTGTATGACCGATGGCGTGAGCAAAGCTGCTTCTGGACGGGCTGTCTCTAGAATTTTACTAAGGAGTGCCGGGGTCATTGGTCGTTCCGGGCTCATGACCACGGGTGTGCTGTGGAAAATGGCTCCCGAAAGAATGACAAGCCCCATTAAATGGAACATCGGAGCCATGGTGAACAGACGTTTTCCTTGTCCAACTGAGACGATTGATTTATTTTGTCTGCCCGGCGGAGTTGGCATCTTGGGGAAATTGTCGATGGCGCTGAAGAATCCGTTGGTCAGATATACCGGCTTAGGGAGACCTGAAGACGGAGAGTCAGTCTAGAGCAAACAGGGGTCATCGCAACTGTCAAGGCTTACCGGTAGTCCCCGAACTATGGATGATGATGCATGGTGTATTTTGCAAATCATGGAAATTCGCACTGAAAGCGTAAGGTTCGACCTGTTCACCAAATACTTCCCAGAGGCTGGGTATCTCCAACAATCGGACGTTTTGAACATTATCCCGTATTTCTTTGGCAATTTTGTGTCTCTCGGCACTATAGATAACCTTCGAACATTTGGTGGCACCCAGGACATGCGATGTGGCCACGATTGAATTCCTCGTAGAAGGCAACAACGCCTATATGTTGATTAGAAAAAGGCTTCGCATCGGTGCTAAGAAGCTAATATGAGTATTTACCGCATAGCCAGTCTTCATGCAGGCCAAATAGAAAGCCACATAGCGGATATCATTGGCTCCGATATAAGCCAGTGGCTCAAAGTCAGAGCCTTTTCCCATTGCCATCTCAATCCACCGGGCGGTGTAATCCACGGCGCCAGCGAGGTCCCTCGTGGATACATTTCGCCATCCTTGGGATAAATCAGAGGAACTGGGCTGCATGCAGAATAGCTGTTCCGGTCTACTCTCTGCCAACTCGTCGACAACGCAGCACATTAGTCGCTGATCGAAGTTTGTGGAACCCATGACTAGTTGCTTGGGACAGCTTTGGAATAGGAATCGATCTTCAGTGAAGCTAAGCAGGATATTGTGTAAGTGATGAGAGTGTTTGTGAGATGAACTTGTACGAGCGATGGTCATTCACCGGTTGGCCTGGGATTATATATACTCAGGTTCGGTCGATCCCTTCCGATATGATGGTGGAGGCATAATGGTCCTATGTGGGTAAAATTGTGTACACGCTTTCAGTGTTTCTGGGATAATACACACCACCCACTAGACGATTGCCATTCTGCCGAGTTTCAACGGATGGAGATCGGTGGATACTGTATTGGGATCATAGTAGAGAAACATATTCCGCATGGCACAACTTCTTATCCCAGAAGAATGCAACATAGTGAGCCTTGCTCGCGTCAGTCCCTTCACCGCAACAAGGAGAAGACCCACTGCACCCACGGGCATACAGCCATCTTTCCAGAACATGAGTCTGCCATAGAACCGTATACAAGCATAATGTATTGAGTGCGTTCGTTACACGGGGTAATTCCGGTGGGGTTGTAAAACACTTTGGAATAGATAAGGTGGCCAGGGCACTAGAGTATATGCCGATTAGCAGTGACGAATCATTCGCCTTCCTCAGTGTAATAAGAGTACTAAGACTGAAACTAAGTGGAGATCGGCGACCGGGATTGACGGCCCTTCCGCTTGCCGCACGCGTTATGCTTTCCGATACTCCTTGTGTAAGATGAGTCCACCAACATAGCCTGTTATGCTAAGTTATCTAGGGATAAACCATGACATTGGAAGAGACGGCAATGTAGGATTCCACAATTTAGGAAGGGTATATATATCTCTGTGCCTAAATATAGTGTAGTGTCGGACTCTTCTCAGCCTACAAACCATTCAAATCTATACACAATCGCCACTATGACTGTCACTCATAGCAAGACCATCCTCATCACCGGGGCCTCGGGTTTCATCGCAACTCACATATTGTGAAAGTCTTTCTTTAACAAGGGTATTAGTCCGCGGGACTGTTCGATCCGAGAAGGCCGCAGCAAACGTACGCAAGGGATTTTCGCAGTATAATGATTGGCTGTCATTCGCTATTGTTGAGGATATAGCACAACTCGGAGCTTTTAATGAAGCCGTGAAAGGGGCCGATGGTGTAAGATTATATATCTGTGCATTCTCATCAATGCCCGAAGGTTCCGAGATCCTAACAATGGTCTATCTAGATCGTCCATACCGCTTCTCCATTCCAGACTTCAGTGCAGGACAATAAGCGAGACCTCCTGTGGCCCGCTATTAACGGCACTACGTCTATTATTCAGGCAGTCCAAGAGAATGCACCGCAAGTTCGTCGTGTCGTGATCAAATCTTCAATGGCTGCCGTGATAGACGTCGCAAAGGGTCCGCAGCCCCAGCATACATATACCGAAGAAAATTGGAATCCTATGACTTTCAAACAGGCTGAAAGTGCTCTTGGTATAGTCGCATATGCTGCTTCCAAGGCAGTTGCGGAGAAAGACGCCTGGAGTTATATGGAAACGAACACCACTCACTTCAGTCTTACCACGATTTCACCCATGATCTATGGCCCCGTGGAGCACCATGTTCCTACTATAGAGAGATTGAATAGAAGTGCGGGTGATATCTACAGGTTGTTCAATGGTAGCAGCACTGAGATATCGTCGGCGATTCTGCTAGTCTTCGCGGATGCTCGTGATGTTGCTCAAGCCCACCTCTCTGCCTTTGAATCTGAGAAGGCGGCAGGAGAGCGTTTCATTGTTGGTTCTGGAGGTTACACCTATCGCGAGATCTGTGATATACTTCGGTCAATCGTCCCTGAGGTCAGGGATAAGGTCCCTATTGTTCAGCCCGGGAAAGTCGAACCGGGAATCATCAATGTCTCTAATAACAAAGCCAAGACCTTTCTGGACATTACTTTCCACACGCTGCAGGAGATCGTGAAGGACACTGTATATAGCTTGCTAGCTCTAGAGGAGGCACTCAAGGCATAATTAGCCGCATTAAATAAATTTATTCGGTGCTGTACTGAAACTTAACTATGCTAGCGCTACGATAATTCTATGTTTTTGCATAGTTGGGAGTGACTTTATATTTATTCTAGTAGGAATATATAATCGATAAAGGTGACATTGTGTGATAAAACGAAGTGACGTATATATGCCTCATTTCATTTAGGTCTGCACGGTTGTCAAATTAGAAAAAAAAGAAAAAAAGGAAGAAGAGCAAAAAAGAAGAAAAAAACGCAACAGCAGTCCAGACTTGAATTGCCTGTGCAGAAAGCGAGTCACTATTGGATGATCAGTATTTGATATGCCGAGACAAGCATTTTAGGGTTACCTTTTTATGCAGGGATTGTAATGATACGGTAAGATCACCCCGATGAGATCTCCGCCGGCCCCACAAAACCTCGAGAGCATAACTTCCTCTATGTCATGTGAATGGTGCATAGTAGACAGTTAGAGTTATGCCGTGGTGGCTACGGAGTAGCTTTTTCACTCTGGGCCTTCTTTTCCTCTAACCAGCCTACGCCGCCAAGCTTAGAGAGCCAATATTGGTATCGAACTTATTTTAAATTGAACAATGGACCCTTTGGTGCAGGGGGCCCGTTTAAGCGCTACCAGCGAAGAAACACCGGGCCAACGACAAGTAGTACGATACCCCTGCAAATGTGCCATAGACTCTAACCGAGAGACATAGGCCTGCGAGCTTTGTCGGAGGTGGAAAGTAAAATGCGAAACAGCATCCGGCCATGCTACATGTTCGGTTTGTCAACGCCGAGGTGTGGTTTGCGTTCGGACGGCTCGACCGCGTGTATCTCGGCGCCCGGTTATCAGGTGGGGAATCGGGGTCTTACTCCTTAGGAAGCCCCATGAGGTTCACTAACGTGTCGATACAGCAATAGGAATAAGCAGGGATCGCAATCTCCGGTTCCGCGACTAAACAATGCCTTCCATGCGCAACGGAAAGAGGGCACCCGAAGTCGAACTAAGGTGGAAGCAGGGCTGGTTAATGAATTTATCGCGTATAAGCAATGGACAAGGACGTTTCTTCATGACTGGCTTAACTTGCTCTGTGAGATCTCGCGATCAACTGCTTGCTCCCTACCACTAATAGGTCTCAGCCAGTAAGACGCCATTGTACGATTTGTCAGCTCAATGGGAGGAATGGTTACAGTCTGAGATGGGCTGTCAACTCGGACCCCTTCGAGACAATATCAATGACTCCCAATCATCAAAAGACATTCTTCCAAGCACTTGTTTAAGTAATGGTCGACTGCCGGTATTCACCGCACTACCTCCACAACAAGAGGCGGTTGAGGTCCTAAATACGTTCTTCACCTATACTACAGACGTATTTCCCCTATTCCACGCCGATACTTTCACAGAGCTTCTAAATAAAAGCTATGACCGAAGGCGGCCACGGGATCCATCGTGGTGGGCGGGCCTGAACATAGCATTGGCGATTGGCTATCGCTACCGTTCACTGCACCAACTTAGCCAGAGTGGTGCTAGAACCAAGTCAAACGTGTATTACAAGAATGCAATCGCCGCTGTGCCTGAGCTTCTATTACGCAAGCCTGACTTGATGGCTGTTCAAGCACTGATGGGCATCGTGAGTGCGATACGGTATCCTGACTTGACTTGATCTGGCGATTGCTAATGTTATCACGACAGGTCTTTCTTTCGTGCAATGGGTTTGAAACCCCCATGTATCAGAACCTATTATCTGTGGCAATTCGCTCATGTGCCCAGTTTGAAATCCACGGACCTTGCGCAACCCCACGATCCACAGGCAGAGAAAAAGAGCAACCAATCTTAACCTTATCTTTAGGTTACATGATGGAAGAGCTGTAGGTCCTACCCAGAGACCACATTGAACCACACTGACTGAGCTTTACGGATACCGTCCATGGCAAGGCCTGCCGCCTAGCAATGCCTCAGCTGATCTCGGCGCGGACAGCCCCCACCCAGACTGGGTATACGAGTCGATCGCCCAAAATGCCGGACCTTCTGACATGGATTTATTTACTTGGTTTCGTCGTCTTAGCGTTATCCGACACAAGATATATACGTCTCTCTACAGGACAAAGGACTCCCAGGCGTTCCCGCATGGACAGTCTTCAATCGTACAGGCCTTGCAACTAGAACTAACGAGTTTTCAACGGACATTACCTGTTGACCTTGGCCATGCTGTAGAATTTATCACCAGGCTACCAGGCCATCCCAAGTCTCCCTTTGTGTCCCTCCTATGTGCGTATCACAATACCGTTATTTTATTGCATCAGACACAGATCTTCTTCCGGGCTCCGAAGGTCTCAACTCCGTCCCGAGCTACAGAGCTCTCTCAGAAGGCATGTGTAGGCGCTGCCCGCCAGACGGCGTTTCTATTGAACGCCCTTCCTCCTTGGTGGTGGCCGTTTGGGATCCGGTATATCAAAATCCTCCATTCTCCCTGTCCATTGCATGACACGCAGAACTAACAAGGACCAGACTGGTAACCCTCTATATCTTCGCTGCATTCAACATCCTGTTCGCGAGTGTGCTCGACAGCCCTGCTAGTGATGCAGCTCAAAGCAATCTCGAGTTAATGGAAGCAATGATCTCCCGCCTTTCTACATGTGCCACCGGAAATGGCCTGTCAGAAAGCCCGAGTTTGGCCGAGTTTACCCTTTTTCTTCACACGTCGCGAGAGTGTCTTGGGATGGCCTATTCTATGGTTCACAAAGCGCAATCCTGAGAGCTGATCGACATACGCGGGTAATAAATGACATGATCTTTGTTTATGACGAGATAATATAGCGTATACGGCCAATCGGAGACGTTACCTTTGACTGGAAATATATCTGAGAAAGCTTGAAAATTACAGAATGAACTTAGTGGTTATCAAGGTTAGCATAAACTGGGACAGTGTCTAGGAATCAAGAAGATAGTATAACTAATCTTAATTTGATGTCGCCTTCCCAATTAATTGTCTATAGCGCTACCATTGGTAATAAAGATGATTGAGTGTTGGAAATGAGGTGTTCAAGGGACGACATTAGTGCCATATGATGTTTGAGTCAAGTGGGATTGACATTAGATATGTGCTGTGTGCAGTTGTGCTAGGGTAGTCATTCACTGCTTTGATAAGCACCTTCAGCTGGCAGCAACAGAGGACTGAGCCCTGGAAATCAAAAAGTCCTTCGCCTGGACCATCTTCACCATCGTACTCCATGGAGTCCAACCGAAGATCAGCCCCGTGGCCCCTGTCGAGCCAACCGGGACCATCATCAGGATCGTATTCCCCTGGTCATAAGTCTTGCGCTTCCTTCCTTGACCTAGAGTATCTGGTTTCATATTGTTCGCCACCACAGCAGCCTGCTCCCGTGCCTTGAACGATAACCGCATCGACTTATTGGTGATATCCCCCGCCACATAAATCGGCAAAGACGCCGCTCCAGCTCCACCGCGCCAGACGACCGGAAGCTCCTTATCGACAACAACCCATCTATTCTCATTCAGGAACCCCATCGGGCTGAATTCATTATTCGGCAACGCCCCAGTGGTGGAGATATACAAGTCTGCATCTAATTCGCCCCCGTCTTTACTCAGCGTAACCTTCCATATCCCGGAATCCGAGCTCTGCATTGCGCCAGTAACCTTTTGATTCGTCAAGACTCTCACGCCCTGAGCAGCGAGAAGCTTCTCTGCCGCCCTGCTCCTAGCTAGTTGCAACATGGGTAAGATGCGACTAGAGGCGGACACGAGCGTGATGCTCACTCCCCGTCCGGCCAACCGAGCAGCCTCGGCGAGTTCGCCAGCAAGTTCAACAACAATGGGACCCGCGACACCGATAACGATGCTCTGGGAAGTCTTAATGCAGGCTTGGGCAGCTTGGATCAAGGTTTCTATGTTGTCTGAGTTGGATTGCTTGAAGGGAATGTTGTCAGTGTTGCTTTAGCTTGTGGACGCGGTGGTACTGCCGGATGGGATGACCAGGCAGTCATATTAAATGATATGTGGCTCGGCAGTATCTATGGTGACAGTCCTGGTAGACACGTCTATCGCGGAGGCGCACCCTTTGATGAATTCGAAGGAGGTCTTAGGATAGGAGACAAACGCCTTTTCGATAGGAGGCAGGTATTGCTCGGGTCGGAACGCATCTTGTTTGGCGAGGATTCGCGGGGCAGCAATGGTGAAGTAAAACGTTGATGGATTGAGTAGCGTGACTTTGATCGATGGGACGTCCGTGAGAAGGGAATGGGCAATCGGGATACCTGCAAATGAGGCGCCAATGATAACGACGTGGGACATTATGTTGTGCGGTATAGGAGTGAAGGAAGAATGTTTGAAATTATGACAACAAAAGTATAGTATTCAGAACCACTAATTAAAAATTTAAGGAAAATACCAATGATACTAGGGTTAGAGCATGTGCATACCTTGGCCTGAGGCCGAGGCCAAAGTATATGCGACATTTCTTGGTATTGCTTAGAGAATCTAGGATTTGTCTGGTTTTAGCTAAGCCGTTTTACTCATGACCCCTTTTGCTTACGTATTCGCAATTCTTAGCAGCAAATTGACGCGCTCTCTCACAGTCTCGGGGGGATAAATAAGGGAGGCCCCCGAGAAGAACCAAAGCTTCGTGTGGAGTTCTAACCTGAACAGACTATAGGTGACAAAAGCTGAAAATTGCTTCTTTCAGTGGAGACCTTTCTTAGTATCAGATGCGACACCACGCATACTGATCCATGGAACCTTGCGATACATCAAATAACTCCCTCAGATTTTGATGTTCAAAATATCTAGCAGCACTCGTGTCGATTCTTGTTCCCTTCCTACTCCTCCTTTCCCTTCTTTTTGTTCTTTTATTTCCTTATTAAAGAGGACAGGCAGCGGCAGACGATGCTCGGATACGAAGAGTTTAATCAACTTTCATACGGACACCGTTTAGTGCCTTGTACAACGGTCATTGTCCACAGTGTATATATATGTAGCAAGTAGTACAGTATCAGCCAGAAAGATGGTCGCATCTATTCACAATAGCAACAAATGTAGTAAATCACAAAAACATACAACAGGAGGGATTTGGTGGTGGTCGTCCACCCAACTACTAACCTCCCAGTGTGTGGCTTCTGCGCAGTCAATGGGTTACTGTATGTCCTTATAGAATAAGTAGATGATAGTATCAAGTTGTCACACACTTAGTCTCGAGAGAGATAATAACATATAGAATAATCCTTGGGTGTCTAGCCGTCCGTGACCGGATATCGTCATCCTATGATATTCTGCCTTGCGTGTCCACCCTCGATAAGGTACGCTAGACAAGGGTCTGTAACACTTTCCCTACTAATCAACGCAGTGGCTAGAAAACTAAGACACTTTTGATTCACATGGTGTGTGTTCCACCGGTAGGTGGGCTGTCGGCGGGATAGACTCGCATACTGAAGTGTGAATAACGGGAAGGGGCGTAGACATATGCTGCGAGTGATCTGAGAAACTGCGTAATTGGCATTCCGGATAGATGTCAACCGATGTTCAGTGCAGTATGCCCTTGGAGGGACTACGGGCTCGGCGCCAAGCGTTGATATTTGAGCCTGACAGTGTATATTTGCATGACGCTCGAGCTTTATTTAGCCGGCTGTGCTAAAGATCCTTGACAGAAGGTTTTACAAATGTATTTACCTGAAGTACTTGCGCCGCGGATATGTATACCCTGTCCGATTTCGTCCCTACGAGACAGTTCAGCGCGAATATCGGCTTTCGGACTTCTCCCGAGGCAGAGTAGGATTTTGCGATTTTCGGGAGTCTGATTTGTGGGAAATTAAATTAAACTAATCCTGTAAAGAAATAACACTGTCATATAAGTCACTCCGTATGGATCGATCTGGAAGCATTTACAGTTCTACGGCAAAAGTTTCCGTGTATGGCGCTTTTACCGCCCGAATCATCAAACTGACCTAGTTTTCTAAAACGGCCACCATTCTTCCATTTTATTAGGAATTTACTAGTAAATTTAAATATGTATAGAAAAATAATGAATTTTGAAAGAAATCAACCTTTTCCCTGACTAGTATTTAGTATACCAGCCCTTTGCCTGAATAACTGCCTCAACACGCCTAGACATAGACTCTACCAACCTATTAAAAAAATCCTCAGATATCTCATTCCACGCGCGCTCTATTAAAGCGCTAAAACGCGCTTTTAAAGCTTCTTCGGTGCCTTCAAATATCTCTATCTCAGGATCAAGCTGATATATCATTTCTTTCAGCTTTGACCAGGCGTGTTCAATAGGGTTAAGATCAGGCGAGTAAGGCGGCCAATCGATAGTAGAAATCCCTATATCCTGGAACCAACGTTTAACCTTGTTGGCTGTATGTATAGGAGCGTTGTCATGCATGAATTCTAGACCAGGTTCCCATATAGAATAGAGATTATCTTCCAGAATCTTGAGATAGCTCTCTGCAGAGTAGCCACATCGTTGGGAGTCAGGATCACGCGCCATTATATTAATATCTGAGCAAGAACTACCCCAAAACGCTGCCCAGATCATAATAGATAGACCTTTAGACTTGCTATATGGGATAATATACTCTTTTTTCCACTTCTCTCCTAACCGATTGAGTCTAAAGCACCATTTCTGACGCTTTCTCTTTCCTAATTCAACCGAGCATTCGTCTGACCAGATAATATTGCGCCACTGCTCAACACTCCAGTTCCGGTGGGCTAACGCCCATTCTAAACGCTTCTTAGCATGCTCCTCTTTCAGTTTAGGCCTTTTTTGAGCGCGCCAGTGGCCATATCCTGAAGCCTTAAACAGTCTAAGAAAGGTAGAGTTGGAGACAGTTGTCCCACTTCGACGGCGTAGTTCATCGTAGGTAATAAAGGGATCGGACTGTATAATGGCTAGAATCCTGCGTTTATCGTGTTTATCAAGCACAGTAGGCCTGCCTGCTCGATTTACCGATTTCCCATTGTTTCGGAGCGATTTTTTTTCAATGGTATACTGAACGGTTGACGCAGGAATTTGAAGCGATTCTCCAATTTTAGCTTGAGAAATCCCTGTATAAGCTAAACCACATATAAAACCCCTAGTATAGGGACTTAATTCGGATTTCTTTATCCTATTCGGGTCTATTACCCCTAGAGGCGTTCTAGGAGCCATTTGTTGAAGAAATAAGAAATAGGTAGAAAAAACGCGTGGTCGCGGATGACGCGTTTTACACGGAAACTTTAGGTGGGGACTGTAAATAGGTTAGGTAATGAATTTACGGAACCCACCACCAACCATTTCGGGGTTTTGCAAAAACCAAGATCGAGTGAAAGTTGCATACCTCTCAGGGTCCCGCGGTCCCGAAACAGATTCAGCTAGTGTATTTTACCCGACGCTATGGAAATTTCAATGTCACCTTAACGGTTATCAGATCATCTGATAGGGTTAAGGTGATCATGCACATGGCAGTCAGAAGGGATAGAGGGGATACTACCGTGTAGTAGTATGTAAAATTGTGACGACAATGGATACTCTCGCGTAATACCTGGCAAGCCTGCAGAGACAGAATCTTCACCGGACGGGAAGCCAGGTCGGGTTAGGGGACTGGAACGGACCCCAGGCTAACAGTAACAGGGATCACTCAAAGAGACACCACGGTAGCTTCTCGTCGATTCCCCTTTGCTGCGGTCAATTGCACGCATCGAGACTGCAATTGTCTAGGATGCCGGCATCTGAGATTTTGAATAGCAATCAGCCAGAAGGCACCCCGGAAGAGAAAGGACGAGGGCGAGCAGTTGTATGAACCATCTACCATCTCGCCAGGCCGTCGCTGGCAATGACTGACGGAGCATAGATCGAACATGTCTCGAAGTCCGTTCCTAAGGGCAAGGATATCAAGACCTTGTTCACCTTCATCCGCCTGTTATTCTCGCTGAACTACACCGCACTTGATATGCTGCTCATGGTGGTGGGAACCTTTTTTGCCATTGCTGCAGGAGTTCCGGAGCCATTGCTTGGTATCGTGCTGGGTCAACTGATCAATGAGCTTAATACGGTCGCCTGTTCCGCAACGCAGTACAATCCCTCCTCCGTCCGCACCAAAGTCCTGTACCTGATCTACATTACGATCTTCAATTTCGTGAGCATCTACATATATGCGGCATGCTGGGCACTCGTCAGCGAGCGGCTGGCTCGTCGCTATCGCAAGGCATACTTCCGAAGCGTGGTCCGCCAGGAGGCAGCATTTCACGATAGTCTACCCTCAGGTCAGGTCATCTCCCGACTGGTCAGTGATATTGAGACAGTACAGTCCGGAACGTCCGAGAAAGTGGGTATCTATATGGCGACCCTGTCGTACTTCGTTACGGCGTATATCGTGGCGTTTATAAAAGTCCCAGTGATCGCGGGCATTCTTATTGCCATCGTACCATGTTTCTTTGCGATGGCTCTCGTTGGCGGCCACCTCACCTCCCGGTATGGGAGCCGCGTGGGCAAACACATCGACCTGGCTACCTCCATCGCATCGTCCAGTCTGTCCCATCTCAAGATTGTGCATGCCTTCAATGCGCACCAACGTTTAGAGGATCTCTTCTCCTCGCACCTGTCGAACTCCCAGAAGGACGCGCTGAAAAAGGCGGCGGTGCATGCGGCGCAGATGGGTACACTGTTCTTTGTGGTCTACTCATCTAATGCACTAGCCTACTGGAAAGGAGCACATTTGATAGCGGACTCAATCGACGGCCGCAATTCCGGTGTCTCCGTGGGCGCTGTATATACCGTGATATTTATTCTCATCGATGGTAAGCTATCTACCGACTCGACAGGTCGTTTTCCACTGCTTGATTACCAACTAACGTGAAACAGCGTCATTCATCCTGAGCCAGGTTTCCCCTTATATGCATGTCTTCAGTGCCGCAGCAAGTGCTTCTGAGCGCCTGTTAGAAGTGATCAATCGCCCCTCCAATATCGACGGCACCTCCGACATGGGGACAAAGTGTGCCGATCTTCGCGAAGAAGAGATCAAATTCAACGACGTGCACTTTACGTATCCGGCTCGATCAGAGAACCCCGTCTTGCAGGGTATTACTTTTTCAATTCCTCCTAGACAGCATACTGCTATTGTTGGTCCCTCCGGAGGAGGCAAATCCACTATTGTCGCCCTCTTGGAACGATTCTACGACCCGTCTACAGGAAGTATCTGTATTGGCACACAGGATATTCGGCACGTTAACGTAGCTAATCTCCGAGGGCAAATGGGCTTTGTCCAGCAAGAGTCGCAGCTCTTGGACCGGTCAATCCTCGAGAATATCGCATATGGCCTGGTCGGGTCAGTCGAGCATGAAGACTTGGCTGAGGTGATCCTGGATATGAGTCTCACCGGCGTCGTGACTGAGATTCAATCAGGATGCACAGAAGAGGAAGTTCTCAGGAACTGTGATCCCAGAATCTCTGAGATTTTCAGACGGGCGAAAGTGGCAGCGGACAAAGCCAATGCTCTTTCGTTCATCGAAACACTGCAATTCGGGATAGCAACTAGTGTGGGCACCGCGGGTGGCCAGCTCAGTGGTGGCCAACGGCAACGCATTGCCCTCGCCACTGCCCTTGTTCGTGAGCCCAAACTGCTCATCCTGGATGAGGCCACAGCGGCACTCGATTCAATGAGCGAACAGCTGATTCAGGCCGTCCTGCTGAAGGTATCTGGAACTACCACGATCGTCTCTATCGCGCACCGCTTAGCGGCCATTAAGGATGCCGACCAAGTTGTGGTCATAGAGAAAGGCCATGTGGCAGAATATGGCTCTCCCCAGCAACTACTGGATAGTGGTGGCATGTATGCAAAGATGATTGGTTTGCAGAGAATGGACAATGCGGAGGCAGATGGGGCGAAGGCGTTAGCCAGCCGTACTAACACCCTTACTGGGTCCGAAACCTTGGAGCCAACTATTGACGAGAAAGCTGTCCTGCAGGAGAAGCAGGAAGTCGACTTGACAACGGATCAGCCATCAGGTGAAGCCAAGAGGACGTCTAATACCGTGCCCACACCCGAAGAAGAGATTCCGACTCGATCAAAGCGTCTTACCGCGAGAATATACTTCTCATTCATTCGCCCCAATCTGCTACTTATCATCGTAGGGCTGGGTATGTCCGTAATTATCGGCGGGAGCTACAGTGCAAACGCAATTCTGTTTGGCAATACTGTCGGAGGACTTAGCCCATGCAAGGGCACACCTAACATCCGACACAGTGGGAACTTGTTTGGCCTTATGTTTTTCATTGTGGGGCTTATCGAGCTTTTTGCAAACATTATTGGTGGATGCGCGTATGGATGGGCTGCAGACCAGACATTATATCGTGTCCGCGTGGCCTCACTTCGATCACTCCTGAGCCAGAGCTTGACATGGCATAGTACTGGTGGGCGAAGTCCGGGAACACTTATTGCATATATTACAGGAGACGCGTCGGCTATTAGTGGCCTGACCGGAACTACTATTGGACTTCTCCTCGCGACCACTGTGAATCTCTTTGCGGGTATAATCATCTCGTTCATCGTGGCATGGAAAATATCCATCGTGCTGGTGCCCACAATACCAGTTCTCCTATTAGCTGGGGTCATGAAACTGCGAGTGCAGAGTCAATTTGCCGAACGGCACAAGAAGGCATTCTCCCGGGCCACGGAGATTACAATCGAAGCGCTTGGGAACTTGCGTTTCGTTGCCGGATTCTCGCTGGAGAAACAGCTCTACCGGGAGTTCCTATTCTCCATCCAGGGACCATACCAAAGGACCATGAAGGCCATTACCTGGGGAAACTTCTGGTTGGCAGCGGCATTTAGTGTTAGTAACCTTATCAGCGCCCTTGCGTACTGGTGGGGCTCTAAACAGATTGCCTCGGGACTATACTCCCAGTTGCAGTTCTTCATTGTGTTGCCGGCTTTACTGTTCAGCACTCAGTCATGCGGCCAGATGTTAGCCTTGGCCCCTGATCTGTCGAAGGCAGGGAAGGCGGCATCGCGGATCGTTGACCTCGTGAGTACACACTCCAACGAACGGGAATTCGGCGGTGGCGATATCCATCGGGCCCTGATGCCTGGACCAGGAAAGTCGGATGCGGACATCGAGGCGAATGAGCGTTCCGAATCTGCGTCCTGTGGAACTGGCCAAATGCCAGTGGGTGCAGAGCTCCGGGACGTGGAGTTCTCATACCCTACATCACCCGATACCCCCGTCCTCAAGGGCTTGACCGTTAGATTTGAACCAGGGCGATTCTACGCACTCGTTGGGCCGAGTGGCTCCGGTAAATCTACTATCTTTGCTATGTTAGAACGTTTCTACTATCCCTCTGCTGGATCGATTGTCATCAACGGCCAGGATGTGACCCGTGTCTTGTCGACCAGCTTTCGGGACGACATTGCTATTGTTCCTCAAGAGAATGTGCTTTTTGAGGGAACCGTGGCGTTCAATATTGCCCTGGGGGCGAGGCCGGGGCATACGCCAACACAGGCCGAGATTGAGGAGGCGTGTAAACTGGCTCACATTCACGAGGTGATCGCGGAGCTGCCTCAGGGGTACGAGACGATCTGTACAAATGCCGGGAAGCAGTTCTCCGGAGGGCAACGGCAGCGTCTCTCGATTGCCAGGGCCTTGATCCGCAAGCCCCGCCTCTTACTGCTCGATGAATCCACGAGTGCTCTGGATGGTGAGTCGGAAGGCAAAATTCAAGACGCCTTGTCCGGATTTATGGGCAAGACTACTGTTGTTGCCATTGCGCATCGTTTGCGGACTATCTATCGCGCGGACCAGATTTTCCTTATCCAGGGGGGTCGGTGTGTGGACCGTGGGACTCATACGGAGCTGATTGAGCGGAGTGAGATGTATCGCGAGAGTGTGCTGCATCAGTCGCTCGATGTCTGATGCCTAGAAGCTATTAGGTAGACTAATAACATAGAAGTTAGGAGATGTTATTCTGCATAGAAACATGGTTTATACGATCATAGGATACAATCACAGGTACTTATTATAGCTAGGTAGAATTAGAACTATACACGGTGGTGATGTATACAGACACCGCATCAAGGTTGAGAGACGATCAAATCAGGAAACAGGCGATCAATGATAGAAGGAGCGATTGTCTCGATCGCAGGAGATGTAAACTGTACGTACGCACACACACCGTAGCTCTGAAGAGGAAGACCTTTCCCAGAGCCTGCGCTTCCCACCTCCCATCCCACCCTAAAGCATCACACCCTTATTCTGCTTCTGGTCCACATTCAAATTCTTCCACACGGCAATACATGGGAAGCCCAGCGCAATAACAGCGGTAGTGGCTATGCAACTGTACTTCTGGCTGTCACCCCACGCATTGTTGATGGCAGTGCGCACTTCCGACCCCATGGGATATGTCATCTGAGTGAGATAGCCGCCGAGATAGATGTCAGCCCAGTCACCCTTAGCGTCTAGGGGTAATCCGTCCTGGAGTCTTTTGGGAAAGACGTTGGTGTAAACTGCAGACGCGATGGCGCTGCCCGCCGCGCCACCTAAACTGGCGAAAAGCCCTAGGATCGAAAGCATCATTGGGACGCCGTCGTGATCAGCGGCGCTCATTACTGCCATGTCTTGCCCAATAACTAATGTGCCTCCAGCAAATGCGATAAAGATCTGACACATGACAATATAGCCTATGTTGTCGTGCTCCCCGCGGAAATGGATCATTAATCCGGAGCCAAGTAGCATCAAAGGGAGGCCGAAGTAAAGACACGCATTTTTGAAATGTCTCGTTTGTCGGATATAGATCCCGAACAGCGGGGCCCAGAAGCAGGACCCCACATTGTATATCTGGTTCATATACCCTCCATTCGAGACGCTGAGGTTGTAGACTACCATGCAGAAATTGAGAAAGTAGAGATCCCAGGCCATATAGCCAAGATTAAGTAGCGCGGAAAGTATGCAGGCACCGAGAACCGTCCGCTGCTTGAGCAGGTCGTATCGGATGAATTGCTTGCGAGCGAAGAACCGCTCCCACGCAACAAAGACAAAGAAAAGGCAAAACCCAATGACTAGCATAGCGATAAATGTGGCCGATTTGTATTGTGCGCGTCCGTAGGTGGTAAGGCTGAAGGGGAGAAGGAGCAGGATAAATGTTGCCATTAACAAGACCGCACCAATTACTAGTATCAAATCAAGAAATAAATTAGCATGGAAGGACCTTCAGGTAACAGGAGAGCGTACTAACCGTCGAACTCATGAATGTAATGCTTAATCGATTGGATCCAGGTACGATCGTTGTGTGTTTTCTGATATAGGCCCATCTTTTGTGCCTTTCGTTCGTAGAACTTAAAAACGAGCGCGAGGGGCAGGAAGACAAAGGGAAAGATGATCGCAAATGCGCCGTACGCCCAGCGCCATGTTGTCATACTCAAGAAGGACTGGGCGGCCAATGGGCCCGTAAACGAGGTACAGATAAACGGTGTATTCGAGAATGCAAATGCAAATGCCCGGTTCCGCAGACCCGAGGTGTCGGCAAGGAAGACATCGAGAATCAGGTAGATTGCATTGTATCCAACCCAGTACATCACGTATCCCGCCGCGTAGCCACTCGGCCCGGTACAAGATGCGAGCACAATAATACCCAACAGGAAAAGACCGGTAAATACCAGCATCCCCTCCGCTCGGCCCCAGATATTCAGTATCTTTGCGATAGGGAGCTTCATCACACCACCGACAACTGTGGCTAGGATGGAGGCGGTTGAGATTTCAGGGGCAGTCTTAAAATTGGCGTACGCATTGACAAGCACATTGTTGCCAATTGCCGAATGGAATGCTAGCATGAAGAAGCACACCCAAATCCTAAAGTGCAACGGCGGTTATTAGCCCATTTGCTTCAGATATCGCCCGAAGGAAAGCTTGAGACGTCCATACCAGGCATATATTCCCCACAGAGCAGATTTGCTCCAAACTAGTGCTGCCGCTTCGGCCTTCTTGACACCAGCCGCTTCACTGTCAGTAAGGTCTGTCGTCCTTTCTTGCAACTCCTTCGCATCTGGGCTCGGTAGGCTAGGCTTCTCGGGATCTGCTGCAGGTGCGGTAGTCACCTGGTCCCGAGATGCATCCGGGGCAAGCTGGGTATGATTGAGCGAAGGCAGATTCATCATAATGGATTCCGGTGTTGACAGCCGAAAATCGAACTTTATGAGAAAGAAGGCAGCAATATGTTTACGCGAAACCCATAATCCAGCCGTACAGCAGCAATATGTATGCAAAAGGAAGACACAGGTATGATCCGGCTACGGTTGTGCCAGTGACTACTAGCTGTGCACTAGAGTTGAGCGCTACGACAATAGGGCGAGAAATTTTTTCATCGGCGTGGTCCGGGACTGCAACCACGCGACATCAAGATTTGACCGACCGACAAGACTAGCTAGTTGTGATGAAAGCAAGGAATTGAAAATTACCGGTACAGGAAGATATCCAATCTTAGGAACAGAGGGACGATGCTACGTTATGCTATCCAACACGTGAATTGATATCATCCACAATTCAAGCTGGAATAGAAGATTCTGGGCATATGAATGTGTCAACAACCCTGCCAATCCACACTACGACTCAGCCGTGTCTATATAAGCCCTCTTGGCGCACAGACGGTATAAGCGGACCGTGAACTCCATAGGAAATGCTTCGAAAGCTACGATTCTGGGTATCGTAGCCGCCAATGCCCGAAGATGGGTACGTACCAAAGCCTCAGCTAGCGCAATAATTCACGTATCGTATGATAGACGTGTGACCAGGCGAAATACACATGTAATACCGGGATCATAGCCAGAGCTTGGCGGGAAGTGGACATAACTGGGGACTAGCTAAATCAGGGCCCAGGGACCCTTGTTGCAGCCGGGACCGCCAATCAGTTTATCATATCAGATAGCAAGGAGTGGACCAACAACCCCTATCAATCTAATCTGATAACTCCCAACTAATGTGTCCCAAGCTCTACTAGGAATCATGCCCGCCACTAGTGCCGCAGCGATGTAACGCTGGATAAAAAACCTAGCGTTTCCTGTGGACATTAGCAGCTCTGTTGATGGAGAATCTTTCCACGTTAGCGTGGATCCGATAGCAAGACAATTTAGCGTACGTCTGGTATCAATCCGCTGATTGCTAACCCTGGTATCGGCCCTAATGAGTCTCTTCACTCCGTAAAGCTCTACATGAAACTGCCAGCGCCCACTTCAAAGGAAACTAAGCACCATAGGGAGACTTTTCTCTTTGCCGTTTGTACTAGAATGTCATCCAAGAGTAGCGTTTAGATCTACTAGGTATATGGTCATTTGGGGGTTCTCCAATGGGGCTGGTTGGAAACAGCGAACTACGTGGAATTTGTAGTGAGTTGCGCCATGACGGTTCGGTGAAATGGCGAACACAAGTCGAATCGGATGCTTCGCTCTATTGGACTTACTGGAGGCCACATTGGGAAGGATGTGATGACCAATTTCCTGAATTGACGGCGCTACCGGAAAATATTGCAAGTACTCGGTGCTGCCAAGATTTGATGTCTCGGACAAGATCCATTTTCCTGCTGCTTTACAGATACTATATACCGTGTAAGTTTCGACGTTTCCAGGGGTTTTGAAAATTACCACCAATACGCCAAGGCATCAGGGTCCGAATTCCAGCATCATTCGACTCCATGCTACGAACACACCCTCTACCAACGGAAAGCGGCAAATACTGTTCGTTCTTCATAGGGGCCTCTTGCTCCCGGTTGCTACTCTTACCAACGGCCGCAGGAACGAGGGCGTGACGCTAGGCAATGGGTGGGGATTACAGTTTCCGCGCCTAACTCGGAAGTAAGACTGCGTAGTGGTGAGTGATGGCGACGGACGGTCGAGTGATATACAGTTTCACAGAGGGGGACTTAGTTAGCTCTCATCTTTGATATCTTGTAACAGCAAGCGAGTACACAATCTTTGGCGATAGTTAGAATACCCCCCCTTTCACGAGTCTAAAATGTCACCAGAGGTAAAGGCACTACCCGATCTGCAACCAGCAGCGCAGTGGCGACAGATGCAACTCCCGGTCACTAGACGTCCAACGCCGCCGACAGATTGCGCCCATGGCCTGACTATTGATCGTAGTATGAAACGATTGGAAATCGGTCGTTTAAACTACCTGCACAATGAACGCGGC
This sequence comes from Aspergillus pseudotamarii, assembly GCF_009193445.1. Lineage (NCBI taxonomy): Eukaryota > Fungi > Ascomycota > Eurotiomycetes > Eurotiales > Aspergillaceae > Aspergillus > Aspergillus pseudotamarii. Next base: position 962,677 of record NW_022475017.1, read on the forward strand.
ACAGAGTCCCTGATCCAGAATTACACTCGCGCGATCATGGCTGTGACTGGTCAGAATCACATTGCGTTTTGGATAACTGCAGACGACGAAGGATCGACTGCCAAACGTGGTGTAGTCATAGCAAAATGTGGAACAGACGATACCATGCCAGAGTGGGAAGCGTTCGAGGCCACCTTGGAGGATTGTACCGAGAGGTCAGAGACAGTGGAGTTTGGGCTCTGGCTCATGCGTGCGGGAGAAATTGACATTGATCTGGAGAGCTCTGTAAGTAGGAATTGTACGTCCCTCCACGTCAAGGCCCCTTGGCTAACAATTCGTCTACTTCTTACTAGGTCCGATTTGCGTTATACGTCAATCTTGAATCGTCGTGCGCAGAGTTCAAGTATCAAGCAGATCTGAAATGCGGAGCAGATATATCTAGCATTGGTCGGCAGATGGAGGTATACTTAGAATGTATTGAAGGAGAAGAGGATGGTACACAATTCTGGACCAGGGAACTACAAGACTTCGTCACTATCCCAGAAAGGCAATTTCCAACTCTCTCTTGTGAACGCGTGACAGTCACATCAACGACTCTTCCTATTCTGTCGCAAAGCCTTGCCATGGGGACAACTTGGGAAGAGCTCGAGTCTCTAGCACAACGACTCCAGCTGCAGTCAATGGCTTCGGTGGTTCGTGCAGCGTTTGCATATACCCTCGCCGAATACCTCGAGTCCGATAAGGTGCTAATAGGGGAGAGAGTTTCGGTGGACGTCGAGCCAACACAACCGGACACAGCTATACCTGTCCCAATCTTTGTTTCTCAGCCTACAGCTGAAGACTTGATACGCCAGATTGATAATTCTCTCACGAGGATAGCCAGAGTGCAGAATGTGTCCCCAGATTGTCTTCTGGAAATTCTTAATTGCCCTTCATCCCAGGTCCCGTACAATGCCTTCTTTACGTACCATCAGGAGGTGGGATCCGATGAGGGCGAAAGGGCTGAAGAAGATGGTACAAGATCGGAATTTTCAATAGTCTCTATTGGGTTAAGCCTTGAACATTCAAAGCAAGGAATGCCGTCTTGCACTCTTTCCGCTAGACAGGATTTGATGGATGCATCTCACCTGGAGCTGGTATTGCGCCATATAGACGCCTTGGTGACGGCCATACTTGCTCGGCCCACTGAATCACTTCAGGACCTGACCCAGGCATTTCCAGAAGACCTTCTTTCCTCACACTCACCACTGGTAAGTGAGAAGCTCCGACAGGCCCCTCACCTATCCCCTTCTCATTGGGTCGACCACTGGGCGGCGTCGAATCCCAGCTGGGTTGCCTTGGATGTCATAGAAGCAATTAGCGACGATGATGTACTATCCAAGAAATGGACGTACGGTGAGCTTTCTGAGACATCTAATTGGCTCTGCACATGGCTCGCCAACCAAGGCTGGTGCAATCGAGTCATCGCGGTTTGTCTAGGCCGCTCATTCATAGCGTACGCACTGGTACTTGCCATCTGGAAAAGCGGTAATTGCTACGTTCCCATCGCGGAAGATCTTCCTGAGACTCGCCAGATGTTTTTGTTAAGCGACAGTGGTGCTACTGCCCTATTTACCGAAAAGGATACTGCGACAAGCCTCATACCTCCAGACAACTGCCGGGTGATCGATATCAACGATCACCGATTCCTTGAAGAGCTGGACAACGCTGAAGCATTAACAATTGTCACTGCAAAACCAACTGATAACTGTTACCTTCTCTATACCTCTGGATCTACTGGGATGCCTAAAGGAGTCCTCGTCAGCCGGGGAAATCTATCCGCCTTTACTGAAGCCCAGTCGGAGTATATCTGCCGGGATGTGCCAGACACCCTGGAATTGAAGGGCAAGGGCAGCTATCTCGCGCACGCTAGTCGAGCCTTTGATGTGCACATCTGCGAGATGGTGCTAGGCTGGCGCCATGGGCTTCGCCTGGTCACCGCACCACGGACCATGATTCTGGATAATTTACTACAGGTTCTCAGACGATTTAGGATAACCCATGCCGGGTTCGTGCCCTCCCTCCTCGAACACACAGGGGTGAGCGCCGAGCAGTTACCTGACCTGCGATATCTGGGAGTTGGAGGGGAGAAGATCTCGGAAACGATCATTGAAAGGTTCGTCGGCAAACCATGTATTGCGCTGGTAAACGCATACGGCCCTACTGAAGTCACAATCGGGATGTCTAGCCACACGGTCACAGCAACATCTACAGTGCGCAATATTGGGACCGCCGTGGGCAACATCACGATTCACGTTTTTGAGCTGGAAACAACAAATTATGTCAAGAGAGGTCAGGCAGGAGAGCTCTGCGTGACAGGGGACTTAGTTGCGAATGGTTACCACTGCAGGCCCGATGCGCAAGGCTTTACCGAATATCGCGGCCAACGAATGTATCGTACTGGGGATATAGTACGTTTGATGGCGAATAACTGTATTGAGTACCTGGGCCGACGGGATAGTCAAGCCAAAGTCCGTGGCCAACGTCTGGAGCTCGAGGAGGTATCCATAGCCGTCCGTCGATGTGCGGATCGCCCAGTAAATGTTACTTCGATGGTGACCCCTTCCCCGATCACAAAACGTCCGCAGTTGGTGGCCTTCATAAGCCCTTCGAGTGATCGACCGGGCGATCTTAAAACGCAGCCAGCGTTTTTAAAGGCTGAATACCAGGCCTGGGTACCGGGAATTCTAGAGCGTTGCCGTGAAGAACTGCCAGTCTATATGGTTCCTAGTGTTTTGCTGCCCGTCAGCTTCATACCCATCCAGATCTCGGGTAAAGCTGACAATCGCCGTCTGGTGGCTCTTTATGAAAGGATCCCGGCATCGGACCTCCTCCTGCAAACCCGAATGTCCGCGGCCAGGGTGCCCGAGCCAGACTTACATGCTGGTTCTGCGTCATTGACGACAAATGAAGAGAAGATTCGTGACATCCTTTGCTCGGTAGTGTCAATAGACCGCAGCACGGTGACGAAGACAACCAGTATTTTTCAATTAGGAATTGATAGTCTCAGTTCTCTTAGCGTCGCTGCTAAGATGCGAGAGGCGGGCTACCAGTGTGCAGCGGCGGATATCCTTGGTAACCCTACGCTGGCACAGCTAGCATCTTTGCCACTTTCTCGTGCAGGCGGCGACCTGCAGTCTAGCAAGTATTTGTCGACGGACCAGCTAGCTGAAGCTTCGCGCCGCTTGGAGTACCTTGATCAATCCTTCCGAAAGTTGCAAAAGAACATTCCAAACTCCTCGATTGCTGTCGTCCGACCGTGTTTGCCCCTTCAGGCGAGTCTTGTGTCCAGCTCCATGGGTAGTCTGAGCGCTCTGTATGTCAATCATATCATGTGTCGAATAGGTCCCGACATTGTGCTACCGGAGTTGAGGTTAGCATTTCAAGATCTGATACATGAGAACGAAATATTGCGCACATGCTTTCATGTCATGGACGACAAGGTCATCCAAGTGGTCCTGAAGCCTCGGGCGGCAAAGATATCTTGGGAACAGGTTGCTGTTGCGGACGAAGAAGCGGCCCAAGTCTATTTCAGAAATCGGCAAACCGAAGTCGCAACCAGGATCATTCGCAAGATCGAGAGCGAAGCCCCACTTCATATTGTAGCTGCTGCGTCAAGCAACAATGCCCTGTCGGGGTGGTTGATGCTGTCCATTCACCATTCCATATTCGACGGTGCCAGTATGGACGTCTTGCTTGACCGGTTATACCATCACTACACTGGGAAGACAGCCTTGCACACCAGAGACCTCGCCCCTCTTTATAGGTATTTCGTCACAGCTCCCGAAGAAGCAGCCGAACGATTCTGGTCTAGCTACCTCACTGGCGCTCTTCCCACTATCGTGAAGACTGACAGTCCCTCTGATATCTCTTACAATATAATCACAGAGGAATTACCTTTCAAGCTTTCCATGATCTCTAAAGTTGCTTCCAAAATATCCACCACCACCGCGATTATCTTGGAAACCATCTGGGGAATCTCATTGGCAAGGTACTTGGTTGAGACGGATGTGATATTTGGCCGGATCATGAACGGCCGAAGCATACCGGTCGAGTCAGTTGAAGAGATGCTGATTCCCCTTGTGACTACTGTTCCCAGTCGACTTCAGCTTCCTTCTGGATTGTCTAGTCTAGTTGGCCTGATCAAGGCTCATACTCAGACTAGCCTCGCATCGCTACCGTATCAGCATACGGCACTCCGCGACATTCAGCGGTATGCGAAAGCCCCTGGCCCATTGTTCAACTCTATGTTTTCCTATATAGCAACTGCCCCAACATCACCCGCAAATGCGATGCTGGTGGAAATGGATAGCGTCATGCCGGCCGACTACCCCCTTGCGTTAGAAATCAAAGCGGAACCGGAGCCAGACACGGTGACTTTGCGGTTGAGAGTCACCCGTGGCTCTTGTCTCTCGGATAGCGGTCGAGGGCTGATCGACGTCATGTGCATCATTCTCCAAGGGTTGATTTCAAACGGGGATTTTATGGTTGAAAATGAAGGAAGATCCCGGCCACAGGAGCGAGACGAGTCAAAATGGGATGAAGCCTGCTGGACTGAATGGGAAACACAAATCCGCGCAGTCGTGTCTGAGATTACCGGGCTTCCTGAATCCCAGATTTCAAAGAATATTTCTTTCTTTGCATTGGGAGTTGACTCAGTTATTACAATCCGCATGGCTCGCCGCTTACAGGAAAAAGGCCTCAAAGCGTCGTCTAGTGATATTCTCCGGTATCCCTCGATTGGTGCTCTTCATAATTATCTGCAAAAGTGCAACGCTGTGCCATCCATAGCACCAGTGAAGGAGGACACTTCGGATCCCAGTATAAGCATTGACTTATTCGATGAAGACGACGGGATTGTCGAAACATACCGCTGTACACCTTTGCAGACAGCAATGATTGGCCAATGTCTGAGCTCTGAGGGCAAGGGTTATGTTCACCATCATGCAGTCATCTTAGACGACTCAGTCGATCTTGAACAGTTGGCAAGTGCGTGGCAAGAGGTTGTTGGAGTAGCAGATATTCTGCGAACGACATTCCACAGGGAGAAGGCGAGTCATTATTTCCAGGCTGCGGTCCATCAACACTCTCTTATACAATGGTTGCATCAACCTGCTGTCGAATCACTGTCTGAAGCGATTGAACAAATATCACAGCGTGTAGCATACCCCGACATCAAAAGCTTTCAGAGGCCGCCGTGGCTTGTCACAATCCTGACTGGGATCTCCCAACGGCTGATGGTTGTGACCATGCACCACTGCCTCTACGATGGCTTTTCTTTGCCACTGCTTTTTGAGTGTGTAGATAATGCGTATAGAGGTCTGTCAAACCACGTTGGGTCATTTGCCTCTGCAGCACGCAAGATCACAAGTACCGAGAAATCGTCCGTGAAATTCTGGGCTGAAACTGTCAAAGGCTACCGGTATTGTAAAGTGCCATTCCCACCAACTGCTGCAATAGAACCCTGTGTCCAATGGGCTGAGGCTACTGTGCAGACTCCTGTCACTACTTTGCAGCATCAATGCCGCTGTCTTGAAGTTACGTTGCAGACTGTTGCTCTTCTCGCCTTTGGTCGGTCCTTGGCGACACTGTTGGGCCAGCGGGATGTGATATTCGGTCATGTAGTTTCTGGACGAGGACTAAATATCGATGCTACAGCACCGATAATTGGTCCACTTTTCAACACAGTGCCGTTTCGCTTGGTACTTGATCCAATTCTTCAAAGTACCCGGTCAGTCTTGCGTCACATCCAACGCTTTTCTGCGGACGCCCAGAGTCATCAGCATGCACCACTGAGTGTAGTCCAGAAAGACTGGCGGCTAGATAACCAGAGTGAGGCTTCCTCATTGTTTGAGACTCTCTTTACTTTCAATAAATCAGGGAACCAAGACCCTACGTCCCTTTTCCAGCCGTACCTTTCTGATCGTGCACCAGACACTCCTCATTATAGATTGAATGTGGAATTTGAACAGAGGTCAGACTTTCTTGTTGTACGTGCATCGTCCCGTGATCTTCTATCAAATGGCGGCGATCTGGATGCCTGGTTACAGACCTTAGCTCGTGGTTTGGAGAATATCATTTCCCATCCGGATGCCCCCGTGCTGAGCTTTCCGTCTGAGCTCAGGGCTCTACCTCTGGCTACTGGTTCTATCCAGGATGCAGACAAACAGCCTACAGATATTCGAAGTCTAGAGCACCATGCTATAATCATCAAAGCAATTATCGCGATGGTTACCAAAACACCGATTGATCAGCTCCACGAGGACAGCAGCATTTTTGCGCTCGGCGTGGACTCTATCTTAGCCATAGATATCAGTGCTAAGAGCCGAGAGGCTGGACTAAAACTCTCAGTCAGTGACATCCTTCAGGGAAGAACGGTCCAAGGAATTGCGATGATTGCCGCCGACAAGATAAAAACACCCTCTGTCCTGCCGGAGAATATCACTGATGGCAGCAGATCTACTATCAGTGCAGATGCAAAACAACAAGCATTGACTGCCTTGTCTTTAGGGGAAGATGATGTCGAGGCCGTCTTGCCCTGTCTGAGTGGTCAGATGTTCTACATATCTTCTTGGCTCGGTAGCGGTCGACGACTGTGGGAATTTACATTTGCATTTACAAGCCGCGTCCGACTGGACCCAGAGAAATTAGAGCATGCCTGGCTACTGCTCCAAAGCCGACATAGCATTCTTCGAACATTATTTGCCGCCATTTCTGCAGTAGAGATAGTGCAGGTGGTATGCAAGCCGGCCAAGGCAAATAGAGGTCTTTGCGTGGAGAGTCAGCCATCTACGGGAAATCTCCAATCGGAAATCCAAGGCCTCACTCGCAAGATTACGTGCAGTCCGTCTGATCTCTTCACGCCTCCGGTTCGCCTTTGCCTAGTACAGCACACAGACTCGGACGTTCTTCTACTCACACTACATCACGCATTGTACGACGCCTGGACGATCCCGATGTTGATCGGAGACCTAGAGGCCTCGTACCTCAACACCCCCCTCGTACCCCATAGTAACTTCACGGCTTTTGTGCATCATGCCCAGCAGACAGCCGGTTCTAAACTTGCCGATGCTTACTGGAAGCCGGCAATCGAGGCTGGCCAGCGTACAGTGTTGGGAAGTAACATCCTCAGCGTCGGGAATCCCTCGCAACTCCTCTCATCTCAGCTCATTTACCCTCGAGATCTTAAGATTGTGGAAGATTGGTGCCACCAGATTGGTGTTTCCGTGCCCTGTCTTGTGTTACTAGCTGTCGGTCGTAGCTTGGCACGCATCGCAGATGTGACTCATCCTACTTTTGGTCTTTTTCAATCCGGGCGTTCAAGTGAATATCCGGAGATACACCGTGTAGCAGGTCCGACTGTGAATATGTTACCGTTTGTGATACCAGATGCCCTTACCCGCCCTCTGCTCGGGGCCCTCGAGGCTATACAGCATGATCTAGGCCAACGTGCTATCCATGACCAGACCAGTCTCCGTCAGCTCCGCCAGAGAATGAAGGAACTTGGCAACGACCCAGAATTCAATGTCCTTCTCAATATAGTCCTCAGTAAATCCACGGACAATTCAACCCGAGATGCGACTGATCCTCTTTTGACCCCGTTACCCATTGGTTTCGAGAATCACTTAATCGCTGAACGGCCGCTGGCCAGTGCAACGTCTGTTGACAAGTTCCAGTATCATTGGCTCCCTTGTGAGAAAAATATATACTTGGAGGTCAACTACAACGAAACCGGTGGTGAGCTGCATTGGAAGGTTGACTACGACGTAAACTCAATGACGACACTTGAGGCACAGACGCTTTTGGAAAGTATTGGACAGGAGGTGAATCACATTATAGGAGACTCGTGACTTAGGCCATGATACTTGCTCGACGAAGAGATGGACATGGTTGCGTGCGAGTGTAGTGGAATAAACACTTGCGGCCGGATAGAGGAAGTGATATCTTGTCTTATTTGCCTTCCAGAGATACTATGCATATGTAGAAGCCACGGAGCTTATTACGAGAACCAAGACGGACGTTGGGGGGTTACAGTTACGGGGGTCAGATTTTATATAGAATTAAGATAGTTTTCTGACCCCCTTGAAGCTTTGATTTTAGCTATCTTAAACTATATTTAAACTGGGAAGATTTTGAGATTCAATAAACTCTGAGTTATATTAAAATATTAATCTATTATGTAGCGAGACCTAGCGCAACAAATATTAATTGTGTCAGAGCGTTACCAAGCTCCGTCTTGTTTGCTCCACGAGGTCCAATAGCTCCCTCGAATCAATAGACGGAATACTGCATGGTTAGGTGGATAATCAGGGTGAATGAGGGCGTCAATCAACGCCCAAAAGCGCATTCTTCCTAGCCAAAACGGGACTTTCGAGGAGAGACTGGAGAGGTGAACTGGGAGGGCCGGATCCTGACTTCTATCCCAGAGGTTGCAGGTACTAGAGTATAGAAATTATAATGATCATCCACGGTTAAATAGAATCATCCTGGCTTCCCATTAGAGTTACAAGCTTATCACCGTGGAGGCGAAGGGATATTCTACAGCACAAAGTGACCAGGATTCCTCCATATCCATGTACCCTGCTTGGAAGAAGTCGGCGCACAAGCAATAATAAAGCCTTTGGTAGGAGAATGAACTATTTCCAGCTCCATAACCATATACGCGTTTAGACGACTCAATGCTAGTATGCTAGCATGCGTTAAGTTGTACATTCTTGCTCTATCAATTCCATCTCTCTGCTAGCTCTCAGAGCAACTTGTTTGGTACAATCGCCAGCCTTTTCGCCGATATAACCAAAGCGACACTTCCAAAATTTCCACCTTTTAAGGCACACCACATTGGTGCCATGATATAGAGATCCTGTTGCAGCCGAGAGGCATTCATCATGGCCTCCTGTCCCATGAATCGCTGCCTCGTAGAGGTATACACCACTGTGCTTGATCCATTCTGCTGCGGCTCTGACATGAAATCCGCTCCCGAGAATCTCAGACGGCTCTTCAAGGGCTTCCCGGAGTTCCCATATACCAAAGACGGTCCATGATATTGCGTCGAGCTTAAGAAGTCGCGCGGCAAACGCATTCAAATTAATCCACTTCTCTGCCTCATGACTTTCAATGGGGCCCTCAGTGGATGGGGGTGCTATTCGTGTGAGCAATGACCCAAGGAAAGGCTAATTATTAAACTCACCAACCCAAGCTTCTCTCATGCTGGGACCGAGCAAAGGTAGATCCGCCCAGAGACGAATAGTCGACTATACATAGTCAATACTTAGACCAAGTGCATTTTGTAATTAACATGATGTAGAGATAGCCCACCTGCCAAATATCAACGCTCAATGGAGGCAAGAGTGTAAGAGCCTCCACAAGGTCTACCATGCGGTCTTGAAAGGGGTGAGTGTGGGGAACTTGCCGGGCAAGACGGATAAAGACATCCCACACCAGCCAGAGAAATTCCTCAAGTTCGTCCTCCTGGACTTCTTCATGTGCTTTCTTTGAGTGCCTTGCGGGATTAAGCTTGTCAATTTCCTCCGTAGCTACTCGAATAGAATCCGCATCGCAGCTATGAAGAAGACCTTCGAGAGTATGAATCACTTTTTGTTCAACAACGTCTGTGTCCTCATGGATGAGGGTTTGTAAGGAGAGGCTGATCGACATTGTTAACAATTCTTCCTCTCGTTCCAGGGGTGAAAATATGTGTCTCGACTTTTGCTCAAGAAAAGGTTTCAGAGCACGCGAATTGTCGGTTGTCTGGGCTCACGGGTAGACCTTTGTAGTTTGGTATTGGACTAGGCTCTATGAAGGTTCCGACAGCCCAGACAGCGACACTCCAAACCTTGATGTTGTAATCACAATTGTCTAGAGCGCCTAGAAACAGGAAATACCCTTAGCGAATCCACAGTGGTTGAGATCATAGCATTCATGTTGGTAAATATCGGCGGTAACCCAGCTATCTAACCTTAATTGCCTTTGCGCAGAATGAGGCCTAAGACACGACAAGCCCAAGAAATTAAGTTATAAATTCACCAATAGTTGTTTCATCCAGACCCACCACTCCTCAGCTGTCGTTGGGGTGGCCTGTCATCAAGGCACTACCGGAAACCCGATAGGCGACGAAATCACTCCGAAATCCAACTGTTTCGATCTGATGTAACCTCTTGTCTCCCATGGGATCGCGTTTGGCTAGAAGTTTGCGACGGTGTGGCATTGGATCAGGGCTTGGCTATGGCAGGATCGACGAGACCCACAGACAATGTTTTCCAGACCGTTTAACCTCGAAATTTTATTGCCTAAAGTGCTTGGCATGTCGAGGATATTACTACATCGAGGTATTCGTCTGCTAACTGTTATTCTCTCAGATATGACCGCATTAATCGGATACTGACTAGATATTCAAGAGAAGTGACTGTCCCTCACTTCCATTAGCCATGTGTGATGTGCAGATAAGCAGTTCAGCTGAGTCTGTCAGAGACGCCATTCATTACACTACATTCGTTATGAGACTAGGGCTTGACTTCGTATCTGACAATTGTGGAACCTTAGGAGATGCGCCATGATGTTATAGCAATAGTAAACTTATTTTGAGTTGCCAAGTTTCCTGTGAGTACACCTTAATAAACAGATAATGCAGGTTACGAAATGTACGCAAGCTACTGCAGGGTTTCCTGCAGCCCTTAATGGATAGATGTGCACTTATATCGCGCCACAGTCGATCTGTAGTGGGGCAATTCGGGTGGTAGCCAGTAAATTAATGTCTGATTCCCCTAAATGCCATCCACCTTAGCCACACTCCATAACATAGAGCTGCATTCTAGACCGCATGCCAAGTGCCGTGCCTTCCAGGAGGCTGAGACTGTAGGGTACCAACAACAGAAACACGCGCAAAGTAAAAATACTGCTATCATTGCCTTCCGGATCCGATAGGCCTGAAGGGTACATTGACCCATGTGATTTATCAGGTCTCCGCTGCGGTGAGTTAGTGGCCTGACATAGAGACATTTTGAGGTAGTTTCACGAAGTTACAGACACGCTAAGGTTCTGGGAAATAGAGCAGGTTTTTGTTTAGGTTGAATCTGAAGAGGCATGGAGATGGCCCGTTCTAGAAACTGGGCTTTGATTCAGAACTGGGCTTTGATTCAGAACTGGGCTCTCTCTGATATATGGCCTGTAAGAAATGCTGGCTCACTTGAATAGTCTTCACGGAGCCTATATATACTGCAGTCAACCCGTGCGATACGTACCTAAAATTTCATAGACCATCCTCCCAACCAATCTTCCCCCGCCTGTGACAGTAGGATTTGACCTTTCACTATGCGTCCCTTTTTCTGGCTTGCTGCCTTTGGGGCTGTAGTGTCAGCATTACCTGGCCAGCTCATTGCAGACCAAGCTAGAAGTAACATCGTGAAGAGGGCAGACGAGCATGTCCAATTCGTCGATGCGACTGGAGATGGTGAAACGCAGATCACGCGGCCCCCTTCAAAGGACGACGAGTATAGTATCCTCGATGGCAATGGAGGGGTAGACGCATGTCCAGTCGGACTGATTGGCAAGCGCCAGACGACTCCAAGACCAGCTCAGACACCGGAGAATATCGAAAGGACATTGAAGGAGCTGCAACGCCGCTGGCTTAGACAGGAGCTCGTGGGCCGTGCCAGTACGTATACAGCTGTCGAACACGATGGGAGTATACTGACCTCTAGTGAAAAGGGTATCCTCACGTGTTTAATAACTACGAAAGACTCCCGTTCCCAGGATTTGAAGATACTCAACTATATGAATTTCCTCTCCTGCCTTCTACCGAGCCGATCTATAGTGGCGGTAGCCCCGGTGCTGTCCGAATCTTGTAAGTACAATCCCTTCCTCGTTTAATGTTCCAATGCTGATCAAAGCTTTGCCAGAGGTGCAATCTCCAGCAATGGCCAGGTCGAGTTAGCCGGGTTCATCCGACACCCGCCAGGGAACCGTGGAGGGTTTGAGTTGTGCCCCGAGTCTGCTGCAGTAGCTTCTACCACCACTATCTCTCCTGATGTTGACGACAGTGTGTGTGAGGGGGTTCCCCACACGCATGATGAGAGCCGCAGGGCTATACAGCTTGACTTTGGCCTGGCCCGGCGAGATGCGTCGGATGCGCTCCGCAGACTCTGTCAGTCGAAGCAACGGATTGGAGCAGGCGTTCAGACTGGAACCAATGGAGAAGTATGGTTTTTCCGGGGCGACGAATACATCCGCTACTCAACCAATGACGAAAGCATTCATTTTCGAAAGAAGATTGTCGATGGATGGCCAGGACTTCGCAATACTCCATTCAGTGAAGACATTGACGCCGCGGTCAAGACTGGGACCTCGGATGAATATTGGCTCTTCAAAGGAGATGAATATGTTCGCTACTCTACGAATGGTGAAAGGATCCATTTCCGAAAGAAGATTGTTGAAGGCTGGCCGGGACTGAAAGGCACGCCATTCATCCAAGGCATTGATGCGGTGATCAGAAGCGAGACGAGTGGAGAGTTATGGTTTTTCAAAGGGGATGAGTATGTCCGCTATTCAACCGACGACGAAATGATTCATTTCCGAAAGAAGATTGTCGATGGATGGCCAGGATTGAAGGACACCCCGTTTGTCCGTGATATTGACGCCGCAGTCAAGACTGGCACCAGTGAAGAATATTGGTTCTTCAAGGGTAATGAGTACGTTCGTTACTCGACTGAAGATGAGCGCATTCACGTTCAAAAGACAATCGCTTCAGGGTGGCCAGGGTTGAAGAACACGCCCTTCAGTCGACGACACAAGCGTACGGGGGCTTGAATGGGCCAATTGAGGGTCGGACACTTGAACTCATCCTAGGGCTTTTTCCAGTGGGGCGTAATATGTTCTCTCTTGTGTCTGATATTTCTTGTTTCCCTGCCATATATATACATATCGCACAGAAGCCAGGTCTTCGTCATTTCGTAACATCGGGAAAGAGAGCTCTTCCTTCGATAGAATGAATAGTCCTTTTCTCGGTAGACCTTGTTTTTCTCACTGCGATCGCCACAACGAATATCCTCTGTTCAGCTTCATCATAACAGGCTCTAGGATGGGATGCTAATGAATGGATATTAGCCGTCAGATCGCTCGCTTAGGGTCAATAATATAGCGCTAAAACCAATTCCATCCCCTTTCCTTTCCTTTGTGGCTTAAATCTAAAGCTGCCGACACGGGCTCAAAACTGATCGAGCTGGCTTGTTGTCCCCCTTGTGCACTAGATTAAATACTCACGACAGGTCGATTCATCAATGTGGTGTAATGCTGGTTGCCTCAGGCAATGACTACTCCACAATCAGCAAGACAACGGCAGGGCTTTGCTGAAATCATTGTCCTTGAAAAAACCCTCGTCCGCTTGGGGTGATTCATACATTGTCGACGTGTTTCCACAACTGATTCCATTGTTTGACGGATGGACGGCCGAACCCGTTTTCTAGCAAGTTTTAGTAAGTGAGCTTGTTCTGTTACAGGCGGCATTTATTCCGATTTGATCGGTCAATATGAGGCTTTATTGCGCAGGCGTCAACTCTCTATTCCGTACAAATTAGCCTTATTTGATGCTTCAGTATCTTAGTGACTTGATAGAATAAAGATGATAAAATTTAGCACATATTATTATATGGCCTATATAAGGGTGGAAGATATCTCCTCTGATTTCTTTAATATATTACTGTACTTTTATTTGTAATTTATATAGAAATATATATAGATTATCTAAATCTTGACCCTTTTTATATAATATTGAATATTGGCAGGGATAGTAATACAATATAATACTAGGCGGTAAATGGACTTAGTGGGAAGAGCTGTTGTTGCGGAGTGGCCGCTATGATCCTCCGTAGGAGCCCTAAATACGTAACGGTATGCTGAATCACGTGCCCGATTCATTGTCTACAGAAAAGGTCTAACCGAATTCAACGTCTCTGAGACTATCCTAAAGTCATCGCAGCTGCATACATGCCCATCCCAGCAGCGGCATTTACTTATAAATATAACCCGGCTAGCAGCCGCTCCTTTAGATCCTCCCAGCAAGCCACTCACGCAGCGTTTCCTTTGGGTCCTCCACGTCCTCCTCAAATCCCAAGAGCTTATTGTCAGTGTACTGCGGCTTCGCATGAGCACCCATCCCATCAGCATACAGGAAACAGGCCAGCAGATCCTGATACGGCCGAATGCCTGCATCCCGGCCCTTCTCTCTGGTCTCTTTCTCGGCAGCTTTCCTTATTTCCGTGCCGCTGAGATGTTCGACCGTCCAAGACTGGCCGTAAAGCTCTTCGATGACGTGTAACAGTTTATTCTGTGAGGCGGTGAAGGATGCAATGACAAGGTATCGATTGGCTGTTTCCTTGGGCCGGCTGAGGACCGCGGCCATGGCTTTCCCGATGAAAGGGTAGCTGGAGACGTGAAAAGGTTCGTCTCCGGAGTCAAAGATGCCGGCGGCGTGGGCCGCTTTATCGAAGCGGAGATGTCCTACCGTGAGAGCCTGCCGCGCGCGGGCTTAGTTTGTGAAGGGCAAAGGGTGTGGTGGGTAGATATTGATAAACCAATAATAGCAATTCAAGGAGCGTGGGCACAAAAAACTTACCCATTCAAGGAAGAGCCCAGTGCAGATCCGCGTCCAAGTGAATGCTGGGTTTGCATCTGATTTACTCTGGAGGTAATCCAACAGGTCAAGCTTGCCCTGGATGGCGCCGGCCATTTCCGGGTATGGCAGGCCGGACTTGTAGTCAGCGACCCCAAACTCCGAGGGGATGAAGCGCTTCACGCCAACGGCGACGCAGGCATCGACGATCAGACGCTGTTGGTCGGAGCTGGCGGTTTAGACCATCGATATAACAGCGTCTTGCTCCGTGAGGGCATCCTTCACGGAGTCAAGAGATGCAAACACAACGCTTTTGACATTGACACCGGGAGGAAAGGTTGAGGTGGAACACTCGCGGGTTAGTGCCGTGACTTGGAAGCCGGATTCCAGGAGGGCTTGCACGGTGGGGGCACCGATGTTGCCAGAGGCCTAGGGAAGACGGGACGTGAGCTTTGCGAAAGCGTGTCCCAGGACGATATCACCTACACCAATAACAGAGACGGTCTTGATGGCCGACATGGTGGATGATGTTGGTTCTCCTTTACTTTTGTTTGCGATCCAGGGGAAGGGGTGGGTGAAGATGCGTGAGTGACGATGGGCGTCGGTATCGGGAAACGATATTTAAGTGCAAATACTTAGATTAATACTCACGGCCCTCAGTGATATAGTATCACTAGGGGCGAATCCCACTCGGGTTTCTCTCTCCGTTGTCCACAGAAACCCCTATCCGCATGTGCTCATTTTATTTCTGACCCACAAGCAACATTCAGGTCCCAAAATTTCGCTATCTCATGTTATGGATCATATCATTATCCAATTTGTTGCATACAAAGCGAATCGAAATCCGTATACCTCCCATCACATTCCACTCCTTCCCTTTAGACATGCATGTTTCAAAATACAGCTGGCCTCCTGAGAACACGAGGGAAGTTGATTTCTCACTTCTGACGGGCATTGGTGCCGAGCACCAGGCGTGTCCTCGGAAGTCGTAAGTATTAGTGCATGTCAAACTTTGGAACCACTCCAAGCTGTCTGCGTGCTAGGGTTAGTGATTGAACTCTCCAATGACTAGTCCAACTAGTCCTAACGAGGTGACACTAAACCAACTGTCCGAAGATACGACGATGTGGTATCCAATGACCCAATCAAAAGTCCAATGAGGTTCAATGATCGATCGACTAAACACAGTAAGGATAGAAGCAAGGTCTAAAGTACGTATACTCAGTCGTAAAGGATGGTAAGGCTTGGCGAATCAAACGAGCAATGTTCGAATGTAGGTATCCAATTGACAATGTTAAACAACACGAGTAACTACAAACATGGGAAGAAGTGTCCTTCCTAAATCTGGTATATCCTTAGAAGTGTCCCGGCAGATGGTATATCATATACTCTTGGCAGGTTGTGTCGTCGCTAGTTAGCCTTGTCAGCTGATGTTAGCTGGCTGGCCGTCATATTGGGTTAGCGGGTAGGTATGTTTTAGAGAATTTTATCAATATACCTTTTTTTTTTCTTTTATACTATATATCTGGAATACAGTATAGGTATTTCTTTATAGTATATTAAAAATTCTAGCTATATTTGCTCTTATATTAGGGGAGTTATTTAATGTCAAATGTAAGATTTTCGTGGCAAAAATTGGGTGTTTCACTACTTAACTATAGTTATCACATCACAGCTTACGGCATAGCAGAACAGACTAGCCATGACGAAAAGCTTGGAAGAGGAAAGAAATTCAGGAGGAACGCGACAAGTGCCGAGGTCACTGGAGAAAGAGGCCCGGTGGCAATCCAGGGCCACATGCTCTTTAAACAGGGTAAACATTGTGTCAACAAGCTGGCAATACGGCCTGAAAAGTATCATCCTGCTTCAGTTGCATCTACAAATGCGTTGAAGGTCAATTTCGTGTGGTGTATCCAGCTAGCGGCCGACAACGTAGGTCGGAATAGAACCACCTGGTTTGTTCAATGCGCAAAGACTTCTACTCAAGACTCTTTGAAAAGGTCTCTGTACTAAGAATAAGCTAACCTATCTAAGTTACAGGCATCGTTTGTGGAATTTAGAGGCATAAAACCTAGTCAATGGTATACACCAACTTCTGGCCGCTCACCAACCCCTTTCGTTGCAGCTCAAGCCCCTCGAGAATATTGTCCAAGCCACCCTGCAAACGCAGCGGGTTCGGCCTCAAAGCCTTTGTCTCTAGCCAATTAGGGATGGCCTTCATATAGGCTTTCCAAGTCTGCTGATCCTGGGGCCTCGCACCCTCCGTGTCCTGGAACGATTCATAGAGTTCCACTTTCTTGGACCCCAAGTTCTCTCCAAAAACCGTGTAGCACAGCGCAACGTTCAACTTGACATTCGCTGGTAGGCCAATTTCCTCGGCTGTACGCGCCATGATGCAAACAATGTGCCCACCTTCTTCCGGGAAGGTCTGCACGCAGGCCTTGGTGGTTTGGTACGTGCTGATTGTGTCAAAGACATGATGCAGGCCACCCCAGACGTCCGCCACCTTCTTGACCTGGTCAATCCAGTCCTCGTCCCGGTAATCAATGACCACATCGGCACCTTGGCTCTTGACGAGCTCGTGGTTGCGCTTGGACGCCGTGGCGATAACGTACAGCCCGGCCATCCTGCACAGCTGCACAGCGAAAAGACCGACGCTCGACGAGGCGCCATAGATAAGGACGGGAAAGGGCTTCTTCACAGGATCTGTTGCGTCTGGAATCTCCAGCCACTTGAGGGACACGGTTGCCGTTGCGAGCGACAATGAGATCGAGGCAGCCTCGACGTTTGTGACGGAGTCTGGGACGTGGAAGACATAATCGGGGTGCGCCATAGCGTATTGAGCGAAGGTGCCGCGGCAGGGGTCGATATCGCTTCCCATGACGAAGCCGGCGACCCGCTGACCCTTTTGCAGGGTTGTGCCGTTCGGGTCGATGACGGTGCCGGCAAAATCATCTCCGCAGATAACACCAGGTTTGGACACGGCGATACCGTTGAGATCATTGCTTTGCGCCGTTGCGTTGATCTTTAAGAGGGCATGACCAGGGAGGGGCTTGGGGATGGGGACCTATACAGCCGGGTCAATAAATGCTAGAATAACACCAATGGGTTGGGTTGTGGTTGGAAGGCTACCTCTTGGATTTCTGCTTTGCCTGCCGGAATGGTCACTAAAGCTCTCATCTTGCCGTCCATTGTTTCGGAATTATTCTTCTAATGTATTGAGTAAATTGATGGCGTTTTTCGGCGGAAGGCAGGCGTGGGTTTTATACCCGGAAAACCCTATCCAGATGTTTCTACGGCTAGTGGAATGCCCATGGCCCATCGTCCATTCATTGGATTTATAATTGCGCCCGACCAAGGACGCACCCCAAGCCAGCCTCCAAGGTGGAAGGCCGTAGCGAGGAAGAGCGCTGGTAGCGGATGAACTGGAATACCCTACCTGGAGGTCCGCGGGCAAATAGAGTCTATGACTGTCTCCACAGCAGACCCACCAGCTCTCTAGCGACTTCCACCTGGAGAAAAGTGGGCCAGTCTATGCCCTTTTCGCCTTTTCGCCGCGGGCTTACAATTCCATCCCTCATGCTAGAGGATCCCTTCCAACTCCTATGTCGCCGACTATGTATGACTATTGCGAAATTATCGGCATCTCATCTCCCCTCTCATAGTCTCTCTCGTAGTCATGCCAATCAGGAAACGATACAGCGGCTGCTGGACCTGCCGCCGTCGCCACGTCCGATGCGATGAGGGCAGCCCCACCTGTCTGCGGTGCGAGCGCGCGGGCATCGAGTGCATGGGCTACTCGATCGAGCTCTCCTGGGTCGCGAAAGACCGAGATCCTCGCATCCCCGGTAGAGCCATCCGTCGTTTACCTCCGATCGAGCACTTGCCTCAGGCCGACCCGGTAAAGCTACAGACCGAGCTAGACTGGCTGGCCGAGATCTATGGCGAAGGACGACGGCAGCTGTTCTCGGTATTTTCCCTCCGCAAGGGAGCTGACCAGGCCCTTTCGAGTGAATCTGGTGAGAGACAAGAGCTCCTGTATGAGGAGAGCACCGCCGCCATGGTGGCGGGTGAAAGCATGACTTTGCCAACCCCGGCAACACGGTGTAATTGTCCTTATTCTCAACAAATCTCCACCGAGCAGTATCATACTACGTGTCCTTGCCATGATCCAAGGCCCACGCAGGAATTGACAGATCTGGTCCCACGCCATCTAGACCCATTGCTGCTCCTGCCTGAAAGCGAACGCCGGCTCGTTCACCACTGGACTACGGCCCTCGGCCCTACACTGATTCCTGTCAATGGGGTGGAGAATGTCATGACCTCGGTGCTTCTCCCACTGGCATTATCCAAGGGCCTGGCCGTGGCCCACTGCGCCCCAAACGGGTGTATGGCTCTCCTCTATGCCATTTGTGCGATATCCGCCTCCAACATCGCCTCTCTCACTCCCGACCAGGATGAGAAGCTGCTGCTACTCGCCCTCGGCGAATCGCACCGCCGTCGCAGCTTCACCCAGCTCCGGCAAAGTCTGGGTATCAACAGCCCCTGTACCGGCGAAGACGAGCCGACGATCATCGCCATGCTAGCCACGATAATTCTGTACATCATGGAGAGTACCACCAGTGGGATAACCCAGGCATGGCGCTTCCATATCGCGGGGGGCAACGCCCTCTCCAGGCATACCCCTCCAAGCCTATGGCGGTCCTCGCGGTCGGCGTCGATGGTTTTTCAGACCTTTCAGAAAATGAATCTCATGGCGATGCTGGCGGATATCTCCCCAAAGGCTTTGGCCTCGTTGAATCCTCCCCCTTCCTCTTCTTCTACAACCAGTACTACTCCTACCGCGTTTGACCCGAACAATCTTGACGCCGTGCTGCGCGAGCACCAGGATCTATCCTACACCCAAGAAGCACTAGGAATCCCCGCTGGTCTATTAACGACCGCCGCAGAGATCCTATCCTTCCAGAATACATACTCGCCAGAAGACACCGACTGGGCCGAACTCCGGCTTTCGCGCTTCGTGCCAGCACACCCACAGCCACACCAATCGACCAACCTCTCCTCCCCATTCTTCCCCTCCTCCCTCGGCAGCAAACCTGATAGCCACCACATCTTCTCCTACTCCACGCTGATCTGCTACAAACAATCCCTCCCCCCCTACACGCGCACACGCGAAACGGACGCCCTCGCGACCCTAGGCCTCCCGCACATCCTAGCCCTCCAATTCAACTACAACTACACCCACCACCACACGCCCATCGCCTGGTCAATCGTCATCATCTGCTCTGAGATCCAGGACGCACAAGCACGGGAGCAGATTCTCGCCTGGCTATCAGAGCGGCGGAAGAGCGGACTCGCGATTTATGCGCTTGCCGAGGAGATGGTGCGGGAGATTTGGCGGGTTAGGGACTCCGGGGATGATCGGGGATGTCGCGCGTTGTGGCGGGAGGTTATTGGGGTGAGGCCGGGGTTGGATGTTTATTGGGGGTAGGTGCGTGAGCACCTGGGTGCCTGATCTAGGATACCCACCTAGCTCCTGAAGAGCTTGATTGTTGATCGGCTTGGTGGTGAGCTGCGTATGATACTTCTGTGCACGGATATTAGCGGCTGTGGTTATGGTAGCCGGTCGGAGAAGAAGTAGGGGTCAAGGAGCCCAAATGACATGAATGGAAATAAAGTTTCAATGATATTATCTCTCTGTTCCACTATCTATCTTCTATATATGTCACTGAATTATCTTTTCCTGTGTCTTTCGCGAAGACCTTCAGTGCATGAAGCCACGCCGTATCATGCCCAACCGAATCCTGTATTGGTCCGGGGGACCTTGGCAGTAAGGCTCAGGCTAGGAGGAAGGTGGCTACAATGGGTCCATAACTAGCGATGAATACTAGGACGGTATAGAAATGCTGCCAGGCACATGTCAGCGGAGTTACTATGATACTTATTGCATCCAGCTAGCTAGGCTTGGTAGGTCTAAAGAGAACCGCAATATGACAGAAGAGTAAATGATATAAATTGTACATACATAGATGATTGAATAGTAGATATTGATCCTGGCTACCAGCTATAGAGACAAGCAAAGCAGAGCACCCGGCGTTGCAAATCCGGTAGTACACCTAGAAGTCTGGGCTGGAGATATCCTTAATAGTTCACTCAGGCACTATTCTCGTATTGACTCAGGGATTGTTCCAACCGATTGTGAAAGCCTATGGATATCTGTGACACAATATGATTCAATTGCGGCCTAGCTTTGCGGCCTCAGTTGCGTCGGATACTGACCAAGTAGTAGTAATAGTAGGAGTATTAGTCAGGGCTCACGTATTGCGCTATAGACCGTGCTTGCAAGAAGTTGCCTGAAAGGCCATTGGAAAGACGGCCCATGCGACCAAGGCAAGGCCCGGTACCTAGTCTTTTTTCTAACTAGTAGCCATATCCTGTGCCCAGTCACACTATCCTCGCGACCATACCCCATTCCTCAGCTTTGGCTTATGCCCAGATCTCTGTGTAGACTATGTGACATTCCCCCACATTATAATTCGCCGATGCCGTGGCCACGGCAGATTAAGATGTGACGGTCTGATCTGGGGAGACAACATCCGAGACGGCTACCGGAGTCCGCGCAGGCCGATCCATCCTCAGTGTCCGCCCAATCATAATTAACTACCTTCCTTATATCTTATTAAGTTCGAACGCCCTAACTATAGTTAACTACACCTCACCTTCTAGACATATTTTCACGTCCATAGATTTGAAAAGCTTAATGTGAGCTTCTCAGCAATCCGCACTACTCGCCAATATGTCCGCATCACCAGTACACCGCTACTAACCCCCACCGTTGAGCTGCCGCACTTCACGGAAAACCAAACCTCTGTGCTCTCCCTGATCGGTCAATTTGGTTTCCTCTGGGCTGCTGTTGTTGGAATCGGGTGTATGACGATTCGACAAGTTCGCCCGTCGGCGAGTACCTCTGACCAGCTTACGTTTGTGTGGATGTGTCTGAGTATGTGATAAACCCCCCGGACTGAGATCTATACTGACCATGGACATAGCTGGATTTGTCCACCTCTTCTTCGAATCCTACTTCGTCGTCAACCATGTCTCTCTCGCCGGATCGCAGGAGCTTTTCGGCCAGCTGTGGAAGGAATACTCCCTCTCCGACTCGCGGTATCTAATTTCGGATTCGTTCCTCGTCCCTATGGAAGCTGTTACTGCTGTACGCTATCCTTCTCACCTGCACAATTTTATTCAGCGTTCAATCTTGACAATGATGATAGTTTGCCTGGGGGCCCCTCGCCTTCTTCATTGCTTACTGCATCGCGGTGCAACACCCCGTCCGCCATGCCCTCCAGCTGATCATGTCAGTGGGCCAGGTCTACGGCGATGTGCTCTACTATGCGACCAGCCTGTTTGATCTGTATTTCCACGGTGGGGACTTCTGCCGTCCGGAGGGATACTACTTTTGGTTTTATTATTTCTTTTTCAACGCCATTTGGATTGTGGTTGGGTCTTGTGAGTTATCTTTTCTCTAGTACCTTATGCGGGGAGTGCTAACATGGTGTAGATTATGCGTCGCAGAGTGCTATGGAGATCACACGGGCGTTTAGGTTGTTGGGTGAGCTAACCAGAGGTAAGAAGGGAAACTAGTCGTTTGGTTGAGTGGGTATATCATATACATAAATGAGGGTGAGAGTATAGCATAATTATAATCAATGATACTAATCTAGACTATACAATTGAAAAGGCTAAGCTGAACAAACATTCTACTCTATACAACAGAAAGACATGCTGTTTATATAGCCCCAACATCCTTCGCCATATTAACTGTCATCTTCAGTGTACTCATCAAGCAACAGGTAAGTCACAGTCGACTTTACGTATTACGGATTTGCTCTGTGCAGTTCCACCGTCCACCATCATCGGGCTTCTCTAGCTCCTAGACTAATTCCTTCAAGTCGATAACCTCCGATTTTCCCTTCCCGGTAAACTTTTTTATAGTAACCAGCTGTTGAACCCCGCCGTTTTGGGCTCCGGGTCCGACTCTTTAGCGCCTTTATCGGCATTTTCTTCGTTGGGGGGGTGTTTGGATGCTCCAACGATGAAAGCGCTGCCGTTGTGGAATGCGTAGTTGGTATCGCCAGCGAGCTCCCATCCCAGCCAGAATGTCTCCTTGTCGCCTACATCGCTGTTAGCATCCACATCCAGCCCTTTGATACAATCGATAAGCGAGGAACAGCCTACTATAAACTATTTCATAGATCCCCACCTTCCCATGATTCTTATCCTCACCGTCCCACCAACATCAACGCCGAAAGATGTCTCTACTTATCTACTACGACTACGCCTGACTCCTATATATAACTACTATTGCCCATCCCTATGTGCGACTCGGCGGCCTTTTTTGACATTAGCTTTAGTAGGATCTGCTGTAGCTACTTTTTCTGCGACCTAGGCATGATTATGTGGACTTTGAAGAATATCACCCCTTCTCCATATACGCCGGATTATCATACAACAACACAGCCGCATGACAGAGAAGAGCGTATCTGGGTCAATACATAGCGCTTTGCGGAAGCTAGAATATAGGATTGTAAACAGCTTCACCGCCCATCTGGGTAGTTTCTAGCTGTATTTGAGCACCATTTGTCCTAGTCGCGGGTGATGACACCTGGGATGAACTTGACCTGTTCGCGATAGTCTTCGCCGAGATCCCTATCGCCGACGTATATTACCTTGATTGGGAGGTAATAATATGTGTTAGGTTGAACATGCGAAGACAAATCTCACATCTGGGGACCGTGCACTGGACGAACTTCCCACTTTGGCGCGAGAGGACCTCATCAACGGGTTGACCGTCGACGGGATTGATGATGGTGTCCCTGTGTTGCCGTATTATGCCCCTGGGATTCTGGCCGAGGCTTTGCGCAATGTTGGTGGTGGTGACTGGGAGACGATGTTGGGGGCATTTATGCGGTTTTTGGCCCGGGTGTTTGGTTGGGTCGAGGCCGCGATGGGACCAGCCGGGGGGTATCATTGGGAGGGATTTGGCCTTTGCGTTTGTTCATTGTGCGGATCCGGGAGCTTTGGCACAAATTGAAATGCCGTGGGAGGGGGGTTGATCATGATTTCCTCCGCCTCTTTCATATAATGGGGGTTTACTGCACTGACTGACCACTGATCGGTTGGACATGGATAGATGTATTTTGAACTTGTATACAGTTCGATTTAACCCGTCCCTTTCTAGTGCTTCAGTTATACATGCACAATCGTAACGTCGAGATTAACAGGCAAGACGGTCAATTAGATGGAAGGGAGTGAGTGATTAATATATAGACAACTGGAGGCACATTCGTGGCTGGTTAGTTGCAGAATAAATTTCTCTGAACTGGTAAGACCAAAGACTCTGTCGAAGTTGATGAACAGAGTGGGTAGTCTGTCCACCATAGCGTTCCATTTCCCCGCCCATACAGCCTGGTCTACACATAATTGGGGACTTCGCGATAGTAGCTGATCATCTACGGCCGAATAGTTTTCATATGTGAAGGGCAAAAGGGAAATATAGGAAATGCGAAATAGACGACGCGGGAGGGAGGATGAAGACCATGCCTAGCCTTACCAACAGACAATAGGGTTGAAACGATACAGGAGCGAGCAATCATAAGTAATTCGTGCCACAATTTCCCAACACCTGAGCAAAATCGTCGGAATAGACAGAGCAACTCCCCGCACCGAAATCAATACCCAGATATGGCATGGGGAAGCACCGGAGCGCCTGTTTCCACCATCGGCCTACAAACCTAAACGATGACCGCCCAGGCCTCGAAGGCCGCGGCGTCATGGCGGATACAATGCCCACCTGATTGGGGTGAATCAATATATAGCACAAAAGTGAATACAGGAAAAAGGAAGGAGAGAGACCGAACTCCAGCACCACTTATTTGCGGCCGTTGTGATTTGATTGTTGTCCCATGTTCCATCGAAGAGCTGAGGGTTGCTGGAATCGGATCAAGACGAAGTGTACTTTTCTGCCCCATAGCTTAGGCTTTACATCCTTTTCATTCCTGGTTACTGGGATTTTCAAACAAGAAAAAGGGCTAAACTAGAACCTTATGAATCAATATCGGGACCGGAACATCGTGATCATCTAGGCAACATAGACAACCTGGTATCCACAACACCGAGGTCAACGACGAGAGAAGCAAATAGAAGAGCTCTCACATCCCGCCCAAACCCATGCTCCATGCCCTTTGCCAAACCAATTCTTACTGGCCAGACTCAATCTTGAAATCCAAGCGCATATGTAAGTTCAAACCTGCCCACTCGGTTTGGCTGGACATGATATGAATTATGGTTGCAAATGTGTCCTTCCTCTGCTCCTTGGTGGTCCGTTCGGTGGCACTGAGCTAGTGTCCAGAGAGCCGTCAGCATTGGATGGATCTACTTGGATAACATAAGGCTACTGACAGCAAAGGGGAACTCGAAGCGGACTTCGTCTGAGCTCGTTTTGAACTGAAAATCTAGTATAGCTACTTCGGGGAGCTTGTGGTACTGTTCTTCGATCTCATTCAGAACGTTGAGATAGTACTCGGCAAGAGTCTCTTCTGAGATGGGAACTGGACCAAACTTGGGCCTTCTGTTAGTTGAGACGGCATGTTGAGAGCTTAGGATTATACTGACATCCCGTTCTTTGATGACGCTGGGCATGATTGAGGATTTGTCAATGATGGTAGACAGGGACTAAGTTTGTGGATGACAGGATCGCTTGAAGATGAGGGTAGATGTGAGAAGAAGGGAGCTGATACAAAGGAGGGATGATGGGAAGAAAGTTGGGGGGGAAACAACGAGGGACAGGGACTCGAATGACCGAGTGAATATATCGCCATCGTTACTCAGCCAACATTATTAGTCTGGAGTTCTTACTACTAACCTACTGATACAAGGATCTTGGGCTTTCTCCTGGTAATTCCAATATTTAAATATCTCACGTTAAAATACCAGTATCCGGAACCTTCCAGTATCATTTTGCTCGGATATTTTCAAGATCTGTATTAGCTCTAGTCACATCCCCGAATTAATCTAATTACAAGGCCTCATATCTTTTGTATATATGTCCTCTTTTTTTCTTCCTTCCTTTTTCTGTTTTTTAAAGCATCCTAGCCTCACTAAATTGACGGTAGTGGAATAGTACAACCCAGAAAGACGACCGCATCTGTCCAATGAGTTTACAACAACTACAAAACAAGCACATACTAAGGCAGCTTAAACTGACCATCCGGTCAGAATAAAAAAAGAATATATAGAAAAGAAGGAAAATCCTGATGTTTTGTTCAGTCACCTTAGACTGGGCAATGGTGTGGGCGTGGTACTGTCCTCGGGAAGTGTGGTGCGTTCGATCAAAGATAGTAATCGAAGACAGGGAGTAGAAAAATATGCAATCTTGCAGGGGATGGTCATTTGAACATTATCCTTGAATCCAACAGAAATCTGGCTGGGGAATGGTGAAGTACTGAGCCACCTTCGCAGCGGGAGGGGCATTGATGGCATCCGTGGGTATCTGCGCGCCAGCATGTCTTCGGATTATTCGAAAAGGCATTTTGGATGCTCAACATGGGCAACTTGAACCAATAATGAACGTTACCCAGGATGCTATGTTTAACAATCCAACGCTGCCCGATTTTGATTCTGTGCTGAAGCCTAAAGTGGACGCGGTGTATGCTGTCAATGAGGTTTAGATTCAGCTGGGGTATGACTTGGATTTCTTCATAGCTCTCTCCTCAATATCTGGTATCACTGGCAACCAAGGCCAAAGTTCATATGCAGCTGCTAGCACGTTCCTGGACGCCTTCTCGGCATACAATCGCCTTCGGAATTGGCCATTTACGTCAATCGATCTCGCTCCCCTATGGGACATTGCTTACTTGGCTGAAAATCTAGAGAAGAGACGTCTGGTGAGAGAGCAGATCGGAAAGGAAGGCATGATTGAAGGTGGTCTGCATGATATTTTGACAGTTGTCGCCTCCCCCAGTGCCAAACATTTCGCAACTCCCAAATCCTCATAGGAATAAATATTGACATTAATAGCCCTCAGCTCTGGGCTGGAGATGCCCAATTTTCGCATCTTCTGGGTCTTTCACACTAAGAGCCGAACCAGACTGATAGCCAATCCACCGGGGAAGCGCCTAAAAGAGTTCAACACATGGACGACGCTCATCGCATCATCACCGACACACCTGTGGAGAAGGTATCTTCATGACGGTCACTCCGGTAGATCATATCGATGCCCATGTATCACTTTTAGTATATATCCTGGATTCATTATCGGCTAGAGAGCTGCGAAGATGGATATCGCGCGAATTTGAGGCTGCACTTGAGACCTTTGATATTTTGACCAGCTCTTCATTGGTAGAGCTGGTAAAGGTTATCCTCACATGCTCACATCTGGTGCCAAAGGAGCGCAAAGTGAAGTAGGAATTGCTGTGAGCCCTCCCTGATATAGATGGGCTATTACGCCGGTGCGATGCTAGGGTATACCCTATCTATAGTATCACCCGTTATTATTTCATAAGCATTTAGGATCCAGGTCTTATGAACAATACAACTTCCCTTATCAAACGCGCACGATCCTCAGGGCAAGGGCGACGTTGAGCCAATGGATGCCTCGCGTCAGCAGTTATGATAAGGCACGGATCGCCTAGGAGCAACCGTAAACCACAATACATTTCTCGTTGTATCTAGGAGCTCGCTAGCAGAAACGCCCACAACACCACGTGACGATACATCGTCGTAGATACCACAGATTGTAGGTGAGGAAGAATTATAAAATAATACACCGGTGGAAGTATATATAGAGACGCTTATGCATGTACTTTAGATATATATCACTCGATCGATTGAATGTCTGCATATATTAGGTACATACAAGGTCGTCTCCAGCCGCCTGACTAGTGAGGACTCGGAGTTAGCGACCATTCTCGAATCAAGAACCTCTACTGTGCTTTATATATTGTAGGACCTCGCTTGTCACCAAACAACTAGATATTCTCGGGTTTGATACAACGTTCGGCCACCTCTAGGGTGCGGCAGTTCTTGAAGAAGACTAGGTAGCCCGGACAACTAGCCGTTTGTAGACTAGCTGCGCATTCTATAATCCTTCAGGTCGGCCTAAACGCACCGATCGCAATATCCGCCTGCACTGAACAGGGCCTCTCCATGAAGATCGAAGGCATCATGACGAATTGAAATGATGCCTGCCGACACAGCCGCACGATCGGCAGCCGAGATAACCAAAAGACCCTGTTTTGGCCCCAACAAGGAAAAATAATCTGCCAACCCTGAACCACCCTGCAACCTCGGCGGAGCATCTCATTTGTCCCTGAATGTAATTTAACACGGTCGCAATCCTTTGCGCTGTCAGTTTTCAGCCCCAGTCATGTCGGACGAAGAATAGGAAGAGGAGAATACCCCGTCTGCTTTGCTCCCTGCCCTACCTTTCTTTCTCATGGTCCGTTGTATAGATCGCCCGGGTCCTGCGTGAGAAGGATAACACTCGTTTTTGTTCCCATCTTGATTCGCTTGGCCCCGTGAAAAATATTTGAAAAACAATGCGATCATCTGTAATACTTGGCGTCTGTCGCCTGATCCTCCTTGCACCATTACTGTCCAGCACAACGTCTGCAGCGGATAACCGAACATGTTACATGGTCGACGAAAAGACAGTCGCCGTCGACGATGTGCCCTGCACCACGAAAGAGACCACCCACTGCTGTAACAAGAATGACATCTGCATGTCAAACGGCCTCTGTTGGGTCCAAAGTACCGGCAGTATGGTTTTATCACGAGGCAGTTGCACCGATATAAACTGGGATGGTGATTGCGTCGCGGCAAGACCATGTGGTACGCCTCAACCTGTTGCCTCCTCCTAAAACATGCATCATGCTAAATTGAAATGATCGAACATAGCCCGCTCGAATCCGTCATCCGGATACCCCGTTGTCAACGCCGATATCGCGAACCACCAGTTTTGCTGCGGCTCGGTCGTCAGCTCCTCCGCGTCTGATGGAATTAAGTGCTCGGGTGACGGGCCGTTCGTTGTCCCCACTGGTACCGTTATTCCGGGTGTCGCCGCATTGGCATCCGTGGCCTCGACATCTGCTCCTAGTTCTAGCGCCACTCATCCCGCTGGTAATAATAACGACACATCATCATCATCATCATCAGAGAAACCGGAGAAACCCAGCGACCAGTCAACAAAGCTTGCTATCGGGCTGGGACTTGGTCTCCCACTGGGTATCATTGCGGCCACTGCGTTGATTTGGGGTGCCTGGGAGAGAAAGAAGACCGTATCTGCCAGAAGGGAAATGGATCAGTTGAAGGCTGCGATGTACCAGAATTATCAGTACGCTCCGGTGCCACAAATGCAGGCTCCACCCCCGGTCGAGCTGGGCCATAACGAGCATACTGGTGCGGCGGAGTTGC
Source organism: Aspergillus pseudotamarii (assembly GCF_009193445.1). Classification (NCBI taxonomy): domain Eukaryota; kingdom Fungi; phylum Ascomycota; class Eurotiomycetes; order Eurotiales; family Aspergillaceae; genus Aspergillus; species Aspergillus pseudotamarii. The sequence goes on from NW_022475017.1 coordinate 991,769, forward strand.
CGCCTGGGGGCCACAACAAGTGATGAAAGTGGAAAGCCTGGGTTCACGCAAATTCGCAACTATACTTGATGATAGCGAGCTCTATGTTTTATAATGACACGCGCATTCTCAGTCGAGTCGTGTGTTGGAACACCGTCGGCACTGCCTGAGTCAAGGTCCATACAGCGCTTCCTGCGTATCGCGGTAGTGTAGAAAGAAAGAATTCTGCGATGCTTGGCCCCATCAGCCACAACAAAGGGAGTACCAGACGATTGTCTAGGCCATACTCATGATAGTGCTATCAGTAGGGGGTACTTGCTATAGAGTCGAATAGGCCGATCACTACCCAGGAGCGTATTTTCGCGCCTCGAGTAGTTTAACTGTTCACCACTCAGTCTTGTCACGTGTTCTTCTGGTGGAGTCCTGAACCATGATGTCCTTATACTTTCGATATAAAGGGTGACCTAAACGACTAAATCCGCATCTTCGGCGTTCTTGCACAATTGAACCAGTGTTGTGGCGCAGTCTACTCCGACTGCTGCCTTACTATGCCTCCTGAGCTCTCTTAGTCAGCGTACAGCTTATACATACCTCTCGTGCCAGGCTTTCTCTATACTTCCACAGAAATTTACCCACTATGTAGTTTCCTACAACGAAGACTAGTGTGACTTGAAAACGAAGGAGATTGCCGCAATGTCTATAATGTCTAAACAACAAGACCTCGATTCAACGCTCGGGTGTGATACACTCCGAATCAGCTCAGGGCTATGATGAGGTTTCTTATAACTTGGACCACGAGCCTATGGTCTACGAGACTCTCCGAGCCTATGCGACTTCAGCGAGCCAGAAGCGCGAGCGCCTGTTACCGAGAGTGCTGGTTCTGATTCTGTTATCTTACAAAGCGAAATAAGCAACTATGTTCTATAACAAGGAGGGTCCCTTTCTGACTTTACACGTCTGGATTCGGAATTATAGATAGAAAGTACTTCGATTTAGGCCTGGGATCGGGTGCGATAAAGGGGGAGTTTTGAGAATTTAGTCAGTGGTTCTCGGAGGTTCCGGAAGCTGGACAGAAATATAAGGTGGCGGAGAAGTGGTTGAAGTTTGAGAAGCCATACCCAAGGGAGATTTAAATGTAAAACGGGGGACAGGGTATGATTATGTAGTTTAGTTTTCCTTCGTTCCAGGAATCCAATTTCGGCCATGAAGTGCCGAGGGCAGCCTGGTATATAAACATATATCAAACGGCCGTGTCAAGAGAACCAATCCTGCAGTTGTAACTCTAGTCACTTACTAACATGATCAACACGCCCTTTTCTCTCGTCTCCTTCAACCCTTCACTAGTCAAGGGTGATACTCGGCGCCCTTAGGATGATTGGCATCGCTGAATTCGGTGCCATGCATCAAATGCTTTAGTGGTGTCTTGTACCTTTTCTCTGCGTGCCGCTCCAAGTCGTGTTCGTAGGGCCATGTTCCTGCCATGGGAACAGAAACTGGTCTACGGATTCTAGTATACTTAGTGTAGCATCTCAGCGGCTCCCGAATGGGACTGAACATGATCGTACCGAACGAAGTAAGGTTCTCCGGGTGGACGCCATGCTTACAACTGTGAGCAAACTGGAGCAGCCAAGCACCGCTACAAGGTCAGTTCAGGTCATGAGCAAATCACATACGGCTGCCCTAACTAGTAACTCGTCGTACCGGTGCCTACTCAATCGATGCCCATTACGAGATTCCATCCCGGCTAATCAAGACGAACTGCCGAGTCTGAATATAAGCCATTTGAAGGAACGTTCCATCCAGAAAAGGCTCGGTCGTATGTAAATGTCATTGATGAATAGGGTACGGACACGATAAAGTAGCGTACTGGGTCGTTGTACTGCCTATGTAGCGTCACCAGGGTATGCAATAAATCAGGTATTGCTTTGATTCGCGAATGAATTCAACCTGTCCTTATGGTACGGACATCTCTGCCTTCTGCCATTCACTTGGAAGACGGTGGCGTGGCTGGAATAAGGTACGCAATTCCTGTCCATTGGTGCTATAAGTGCTAGATAATACATTTGCCGTTTAACCGTTGGATAGATTAACTAGTGGGCGCAAACGGGACCTTTCGTAACCGAGACGTCGTCAATACTAGTATTGACAGAATCCTGGGACAGGTAATATAGGATAAGCAATATTACAAATACTGCACAATCAATAAGGTTAGAAACCCTCCGCGCCAATCCCCGCCAAGTCTCCGCGCTTCCACTCCACCCGGCAACCAAAGCGGAAAGTTTATCTCCGTGCCGCCGAAGTATTCCCCGGGTCGGAAACTTTAGGATCCGGGCTGGTTTCAGTAACTGTAGAAGTGGTATGTCATAGTCAATTAGTCAATCGCTTGCATGGAAAGGAATATATATAAAATGATTTCGTGGGCACTAAAGATACTTCAGTCTTTCATCTCAGAGCTGGTTACCGTTCTTGCAGCACTTCTTTTCTCGTCATACTTGGTTTATTTATTGCAGAAATGCCTTCTATGCCTCGCATCCTCCTTCTCGGAGCCACTGGGGAAACGGGTAGTTCTATTCTAGACGGCTTATTGGAAGCCAACAAATATGTGCATTATTGATGACCTGTTTGCAGAATGATCCGGATAACTGATGTCACTACAGAACCTGGAGGTTTTGGTCAGGCCAAGCTCTGTTAGAAAGGAAGCCGTTAAGGCCATCCAAGACCGTGGTGTTAAACTCCGTGTAACAGATCTCAGTGCATCTGAGGATGAACTTGCCTTGGTCTTGTCCGGCATTGACATCCTGATCAGTGCTATTTCCGGTTATGATCAGTTATCACAAAAGACCCTAATGAGGGCTGCCAAGATTGCGGGTATTCGACGTGTTGTTCCCTGTGCATATGGCACCATTGCTCCCCCACAAGGTGTAATGCTATTTCGTGATGAGGTACTGTCTATCTATTCATATCCACAGCAGGTGACACATGGTCTCCCCCATGACGAAGATCGCTAACTTGGTCTCACGAAAACCCCCAGAAAGAGGAGGTCTACAATGAAATTAAAAGACTAGCATTGCCATACACCATCATCGAAGTTGGATTCTGGCACCAACTTTCCTTTCCCCGAGTCTCTTCCGGGAGGCTTGATTATGCCGTCCTGCAGCAGGACTCCACCACTATCTATGGAGATGGAAATATGCCGAACATTCTCTCTGATCTCCGGGATGTCGGCCAGTACGTTTCACGGATAATTGACGATGATAGAACGTTGAACAAACACGTCTACGGGTGGAGTGATGTCTTGACAGCAAACGAAACCTTTGCTATAGTTGAAGAGCTTTCAGGCGAGATAATTGAGAAGGAATATGTATGTGGCGTGGAGCCCTTGTCCACCAAAGTGAAAGGTGTACGACCAACTAACAAGCTCGACGTATAGGTATCGTCCCAACAGCTTGAAGCAACCCTAGAGCGAGCCAGGGCAGAACATTCCAAGAACCCAAAAGACCCAACCAAGCGCTTGGACTTCTATATCTTACAGACCATGTACAGTAAGTATGTACGTGGAGACAACCAGCCTTCGTATGCAAAATACCTCGGATACTTGGATGCAAGGCAGCTATATCCGGATTTTAAGCCGATCTCCTTCCGTGACTTTCTCGCTGAAGCGTTCGAAGGCAAGGCTAAGCGGCCCTATGCCCAATTGACATCTGGAGCTTCTCTGCAGCATTGAGTAATGTAACCTTGGAAGGTATGCAAATGGGCGGGACTACACATGGTTTCGTTCGGTATCATAGAAGTGTAACTTACATTGGTTGACTATTGTCTGGGCAGTGAAAGTGTGGTTCCTACACAAAGCAGAAATATAATTAGAATTAGTCATAATTTTTGGCACAATAGTGGCACGAGGCCTAATTGGTTCTCGACTAGTTAAGCTACGGCGCCTTGCCCGTGCCCATTTTAGGTCATCAACCTTACGTTTACTTAACCCGTTCTCGAACTTTCTACTCTCTTAACATTCCAACCCACAGGCTGATGGGCCAGGTAGCCATGGACGACATCCGTTGCTCATCATTGATGCCATTCCAAATCCCTGCAGCCATGGCCTCCCGTATTCAACCATCTTCGCAGCGGAATCTTCGCCAATCATGTGACAAATGCCGTATGTCCACCAGTACCAGAGTCCTACTTCCACAAATACTATTGTGGACAATGCTCACTTCTAATTATAAAGGAACCCGAAAACAAACATGCACAAAGGAGTCTGGTGGCTGCTCACGCTGCAAAGGCTTAGGTATCCAATGTCGCTATTCTGCTCGGAAGCCCACTGGTCGTCCCCGAAAGACAATATCTCTTGTTTTCCGGGGTCCCAATGTGCCAAGTAGCAGTAGACCTCGTTTTGCTATGGATTATAATCATATCCTCCCGATTGATACAATCCTACATGAACCCACCAGCCTTCAATTTTTGGATGAAAACATTACACCCCATAGTACAAATTCCATTTCTAATTTCTGGGAAGCCGGACAAGCGACAATGCCACTCTCCAAAGATACAGACACCTGCAGCTGCCTTCCCCGTATCTACTATGATATTAGGACACTTCGCGCCCTTATAAAGGAGGCGGTTCCGAGTTTCAAAGTCGTCCGTACGGCTGTTAAAACCGCTCATGATGCTCTTAAGTGCACCTCTTGCTCGCGCTTAATGATGGTCTCCCAAGATCCTACGGAGAAGCTACGGGCTCTTTGCACCCTCATCTCGTTAATACCTAGCTTCTACCTCCAACTCCTGCAAATGATTGAATGTGAAGCTTCTCTCGCAGTAGCTGAAAACCGCCAACTTGCATTCATCCTCGAGGAAACCGGTGGTCTATGGGGTAATCTTACGGGCGATGGAAAATGCCGGGACGTGGAGAGGCTCAGGGAGCGACCCCTTGATCCAGAGTTGTGGCGCCAAACAATGCGCGCTCTCTTGAGGACCGACGTGTATGGCGTTGATCTGGACTTTTATCGTGGGGACTCTGGAAAGTCGATCAAAAGACAGCGGCATTCAGGGCTCACCGACATGGTTGGGATGCTGGATGAACTTACAACAAGGGGGCCTTTTAAACAAATGGGTGGCTGGCCTGTTCCAGAATCGAGTACCAATTTCACCTGTATGGAGTTGATAGCAGCCGCAAAGCGGAGTGTCAGCAAGCTCATAATAGTTTAGCTATGATCAGTTTATTGCACAAAATGTCCTACAATACAAAGATAATCTGGATATCTATTCACAATGTTATGTGTACAGGATTGGATTGTAAACTTAGCAGAACCTATCCGCGTATCATATCATCTTCCTTTAGGATTACCTGATAAAATACAATGATAATTTTCGCTATTCCATAGTAGAAGCTCACATCTATTGAATGAAAAGCAAAAGAGATAGATATAGAGCTGTATAGGGGGCAATAATACCGTTCGGTGTAGAGTTCAGAATGGAACCTTATAGGATACTACGTAAGATGCGAAGTGTAGTTTCCATAGCATATGGTAGTGATTGGATTGGTAGATATCTTTGATATGTGGTCAGTCAGAGCCTGAGTCTGTGACTCATTTCGATGGCAAAGAGGTTTCAGCATGTACACTATCCTGCACTGTTGTACCAGTCTGGCTCGGAAATGCAAGTGAGGAACTGACGCCTGCCGTACATGTCTCTGTGGAAGATCTCTAGGTTTAATTCTTGATATTGATCTATCCTGCACATGTTTATCCAAAAGTAATGTTTGCATATATAACCAGGGGCTGTTTCTATCTAGTCAAGCCGACATGGGTAGAAAAATAGCTTTAACTCGATCAGTGCCCTCATATAAGAAACCAGTGAAACAATTCTGTTACCAAAACAGATAGGTAAGCACACGGTAGATGGCGCAGACAGCTAACATGGGCGAGAGTCCAGTTTAATTTTCTTTTACGCAACACATCATATGGGATTGTATGCCTATGGTATTGTTGGTTGGGGACCATATAGATTTATAGAAATATGTAACGCGGGACACGTATACATATTACTATCTCTTGAAAGCTGCAAAGGAAAGATGAATTGGAAAGACCATCTAGCTATACGCTGCCAAATATCACTTCCACAAAATTACAGATTTCCTCAAGTTGTTGTGGCCCCATGGTCTGCCATTTCAGTATAACTTAGAAATAGATCTGGTATGCCTGAACCCTTGCTGACTGAAAGGCTCTATGCATGGAGACGGGCGGATCAATTATCATTAGGTGCCAGGGTGTACCAGCCGTCGCCTTATCATGCCATTATTTATATTCCCTACATTTAGTTGGCTCTCTGCTTGCAAAATGGGCTCAAGGATTTGTGTAGAGTGTGACAAACATTGCGCATCAACAACTTCATTATTCACCAATCGCGAATAGGATAATCTCCCTTATCGCAGTCCCGATCCCGATAACCAATTTCCCTGTCCGCCAGGGCGTGGAAATAGCCGCATAATTACATTCTCAAGATAGAAACCTCTCATTACTAAGACCCTAACTCCTAGCATATGATCAATCTGCATTGACCCACATAGTACACGACATGAAAGAATCCTTATCGAATAGCCTTTGCCAGCTATTTGGTCAAATTACGTCATATATCTGACTTTGCATCCCGTTCCCCAAATGGACAAGAGACTATCTCATATCTCGGTAAAGGCAAGGAGCAACTAAGGCTAGACACCTATGCAGACATAGTAATCAACCCACAAATTGCTACAGGCCGCATCAATCATCGTATTCCACGAGCGGAACTGAGCAAGTGTAATGCCCGCAGCCGTGTCGATCGAATAACAGTCATCACCCTTCTTCACGAGGTAATACTTCTTACAGTTGCTCACAATGCCGGGCATCCGCGGCTCGGGAGGGGTGTCCGTGGGCCCGGGTGGTTTACTCGTTGTGGTTGTCGTTGTATCATCCGGGACATGGACGCAAACGTAGTAGTCTAACCAGAGGTTGGAGCATGCTTGTATGAACAGGATTAGGAGTCAATCATAACAAGTCGCGTCTTGCATAAAGAAAACATACCGGAGTTAATACTGGGATTCCAGGCTTTGAATTGGGCGTCCGTTATGCCGTACTTGGCTTCAATGGTATCGCACTGATCACCGGCCGCGACGAGATGGAATTTGTCACAGTTGGATGGCACCCCCGGTTGGGTGGGTTCGTACTTTTTCGAGGACGTGGTGGTCGTGGCGAGGGTCGTGGCAGCGCTGGCAGACAGCAGCTGTAGGAGTAGCCCTAGGACAACGGTGGTCTTGTAACCCATCTTTATAATTGAGTCTTGGGGTCGCTTTATCAAAGGGGAATGGAAACGGAAGTTGGCTATACTGAGCGTGGTTGTTGCTCCTGCAGTGACCGGCCTGCTTTTATACCTATACCCTCACCTGCTCCTGCAGTATTTTTAGAAGTAACAAGTGATGTAACCGATACCCCGACTCACCGGTTATTCGATCATTGGAATGCATCCTGTGTATACCTGAGTGTGACAAAGCTGGAGGGATGTATGTCTCACTTGGGTACCAGGATCCCCGCTCCGACTCTACTAGATATGCCGCACCTAGATGGACATTCGTTCTACAACTGGTGCCACTCAGCATCAACAATGGCTTTCGCTCACTCAGGGTACTGGCGAGGTTTCTGATTTAAATGCGGGGTTCAGGTTACATGAAGACAATCTACCGCAGCCACATCCGTTTGCAAAGCCGGACACTGCTGCCGGATCAGCCGGGGCTTTAATGATTGGATGTCAGACGGCTTCCAGCATAGTGACATCGTGCCAGTCTTTGCTGCTGCCAAGAACCACTAAATGGGCGCCAAGATGCAGCCCATCCTGCAGCTTGTAGGTGTGTAAGTAGGTCCAAGGCGAAAAACCCCTCTCATGCGGATTTTAATTTACGTATGGCTCGTTGGCTGGCGCACAAAGAAAGAACTTCGCTTGAATACGAGCCCCTGCAAGGACCAGGAAACAGGTCACACGAAGAGGGCGGAGGCGTGCCATTCCAAATTCGCCGGTAACCATGCTCCCTGGACAGGTGGTACATGCGCCCCCGGGGGATGGCCTGATCCTAGGAAATGGCCAAATGCATTCCGGGACTGACTTCATGTAACCGATGGGATGACCTTGAGGGTGTAGGTACTGAAGGTAGGTATTAGGATGTAGGCATTGTACAACAAAGGCCGCCACTGTAGGACTTTGTCAGCCGGACTTTAAGACATTGAACGTCTGCGTGCGCGACTGGTGGCACAAACCGTTATCCGTTGCCGCTAAGAAATTAGACTGCGAAGTGCCATAGTCGGTAGTAAAGTCGAGCTACTAGCGGGATTCACCATAGCCATCAATTGCCAGCACATCCATCTCCAGGTCTTCGGAGCAGTAATGGTAGTTGAGGGTCTAAGTGAACTGTATGGATACCACACCCAAGGTGTAGGCCGCTACCTGTGCTATATATGTTCGACAGACTCACAAGTCCACCTCAATTGATATCCTCATAGACGCACACATTTTGCTGCTCGATGGTCTAAGTAAGACCTGGATCGATATTTCACTCGAGGCTGGGGCTGTAGAACACAAGATGACAGGGGTCAGCCCCGAGGTAGAGTAAGCGTCAAACTTCGGAAATATTAAGCCCACTTGCAACTATTTATGATTGCTTCAGTGTTGGAAGAATCCCTGCTGGTGATGAGAGGCATTTGCAAGTTGTCCAAGCTCATGATGACGGGGAAGACGGCGAAAGGGACGCCTTCGTGTCAAGAATCTAGTAACCATCTAGCAGGCACGGGAGCCGAGTACGACGCTGTTGATCTGTGCCATTGCCTGAATAGCACAACACCGGAATGCTCCAATGGTAATGGTGTGTAGCAAACAAAAGTACCATTACTCTGATGGCCAATGAACAACATCGTCTTTGTTGATACCTGTTATTTACTCTAAAAGATAAAGAGCTGCTCATAGACCATTGACATGTAACTGGCAGTGAGATGCAGCCGCTAATCTCGCCAGTTCCGGTGGCGAGGCTTGTCCTATATTCTTGCCCGATAGGATAGCCTTCCTGAGCGCCCACTGCAGCCAATTTCTGAATTCCACAACAATCGATGAATCGCCTCCAGTGAAGATAGTTGACTGGGGAGGGTCAATTTCCTGTAACGGAATGCCGCCATCTGCGACACCTTGTGAGATATCACAAGTTGGATTATGGCTGGAACCTCCTGGGTGGGTCGATCGATCGTGAACGCTTCAGAAAACTAACGAGTTATCTTTTCAAGGCGCCCCTCTCGGTCAGGATGGAACTTGCTCAACCAACCCGGTTTGTTGTACAGGAAATGTAGGTTTTGTTTCTGTGCCATATTGTTCCAGCTCCCTAAAGTCCACTGGAAATGATAGCTGACACGAGTACAGGAGCCCGGTGGTTTGCTAAAAACTGGCTGTTCACCCGTTGATTGGTCTATATGAAAACTGTGAAAAGAGAAAAACGCAGCTATGATTCAATTAGTATTCTGATCTGCTTAGGAGGGGAGGGAGATCCAAATGTCTCGGACTGAAATTGATTAAAAGTGTATGTTGAGCAGAAGCACTTGAGATGGTGATGATCATACAAAAACATGTCTTATGGTATGATGTACTCTCGTGAGGAGTTCTTGATTTGCTACTACTTCAATTTTGGGCAATCAGGTAGCAGACGTCCGGTTAATAACAGTTATATGATTATCTGCAAGTGGTTTAGTGCCTTGTATGACAGGAGACTACAATGAGGAAATCCTTTGGCTATGCCCAGAGTCGTGCAGAATGTCTAGGGCTTTGCAGTTCGAGTGATGATCGCTGCTATAATATTGTGGACTAGCTGCCGAACGCCCGACATTCGCCAATGGAAGTTCAAGCACAGATAGATCGAGCCCTCACCTTATTGAAGAGGTGTGGCCACATCTCAGCCATTGTACTTATAAGCCTCTCACAAGTTTCCGGATTATCGCGCGTCCGTTGGGCTACTTTCGCAGCTCTTGCAAATTGGAATAGCCATAAGATAGTCGCGCTGGCCACAATTGTGTCCCCAAGTATTGGACTGGAAATTATCATCACCCCTTCACTCAACTGAAGAATCCGAAACAGCCACCTCACATGGTACAGGGCCTTATCAACCTTTTGCTGAAGAAAGACACAGGACTGAGGGATATCCTTTTGTCATCGCAAGACAACGAGATGCAAGAACGGATGATTCAGGAGGGCCTGTGCAGCATGCCATAATATTTCTGTCGTCAGCCAAGGACGCCAATACTCGCTTTGCCGGCTGATCTCTGCCGAAGATCGATTTGCAAATGCGACATTGGCAAGCAAATGGCGGTTGCTCTGCTGGGCCTCGAACTCAATGAGCTCTATGCCCAGTTTTGTGTGGGTTGAGTCCGCCAACCATGGTTTCCGTTTGTCAACCTCACCCTGCGACAACTGATGTAGGTATAATCTGATTTTACCCCATATGGAAATAATGCGCAAGCAATACCCGTTGATTCCAATGTCTCTACCAGGAGCCTCGTCGATCATTTCCAGGGCCGGAACATTTGACGCGTTGCCTCTCGTGGTCTACAGAGGCTGGAGAAGAGAAACGCACCCTAGAAGGCCATAAAGATGATTTAAGTGACGTTCCATCATTTGGAAACGATCCGTGGTGGATATCTTTCTGCTGTCCTTGCATGAGCCCATATCTCTATAGTCAGATAGCCTTCTTGCCGGTAAAAGATTACCTTGCATCCACGGCGAGTTTCCTTCGCACACCATTATCAGGCGAGAACCCTCTGGGTAAATAAGCACATGGGATATTAAGACGCAGGCAGAACGAACAGCTTAGGCGTTCCGTCGAGCATTTAGTCTTCTTTCGGCTAGTTGATGGGTCAGATTACACTTTCCTACTCATCGTTGAAGTCCAGCTGAAGGGGTGAATGCGCTTACCGGCATGACTCACAGACTTGCCTTGTTAATGGCTCTGATGTGGCGCTGGCTGGGGGGATTACATCTCAGACATTCCAGACGGTCGTGATTAGTCGTATTGTTGGACAGTATGCCCACTGTGGTGTCAAAGATAAGTGGGGAAGGTTTTGACGGCCGGATGGAGAGGTATGTGCACGTGACCATATATACAAGGAAAACAACTGTCATTGGCTTCACACTGTGGCCGCATCTTACAAATTACTTCTACCTTGATCTTGGATAATAAAATGGTGTATACATTCTGCCACTGCTGTTTGAACGTCACAATTGGAGTAACTTGAAAGAATTTGTCGTCATAGCTTGTGATAACCTCACGACATTTATATATCTCCCGCTCTCACAAACGCCCCATCCAAATCGTGACATCTTCTCCACTTACTACTACTCCGTCGTTTCTACTTCACACCATGATACAAAAATTGTCCAACACATGTCGGAAAGCAAAGAAGAGAGAAAAGGGTCTATAGGTGTTGCAGGTATATTACTTGCGAGACTCTTTCCCTTGGCGCAGCCACACGCACAGTCAACGTCTACAGCCTACAATCGCGCCAAGGGAAAGCCCTAAACTACGTAAAAAATGGTCATTATCGCCCACGATTGAATTCTAGACGGTGCAGATAGCTATCGCCTCTGACTTAGGAACATATATCGACTTTGGTTAGAGTATTATTTGGAGTGGTCTTCGGACCGAGTTCGGGTTCAAAAACCTCAAACCCTCTCCGAACCCGAAGAGCAACGCGCTATCGAGAATTCTCGACTAAATACTCGAACCGTGGTGATTTTCAGCTTTAATGGAGCATAGTGTAACCAAATCAACCAGAGAATTGGTCATATAGAATATTGCATAAGAAGTAATCGTTTTAAGATAGTAGAACAGAAACTATTATGTACCAGGATTTAAATCTGCCGGGGAAAAGCCGTGCTAAGACCCTATATCGCTTGAAATGGACCTCCGGTCACGGAACTTCCGGCTTTTGTAGACCAACTGCCGCATCAACTCTAGTACTGTGGGGCCCAAGATTGTTCAAATTACTATTCGTTTATGAATTTCCTCCACGATCTTGAGACTTTCGAAATGGTCTATCTTATCAGTAATTGGATTTTTTTACGTCACAAAATCCTCCAATTCTGAAGATCCACTGAGAACCTGGGGTTGCCGACGGAGGAAGTTCATTACTCCGGAGTATGGGGCCGTAGGAATGAAATAAAATAGGGAATAAAAAAAACATAGTCTCCTCCCGTTTACGTTTTGTCGGTTCTTATCGCATTCAAGGATTTTCGAAAAGTATGGACAATATCCGCGGGAAGAAAGAAGATGTCGAAAGCCCAGCCAACATACTTCCACAGGTGGACGAAGGGGATCTTAAACCGGCAGTGACCGAAGATGCCGTATTCGGGGTTATTGAAGGGGACGGTCCGAATTATCGCAATGTATACTTGTGCCCTGTGGCGTCTTATTCTTTAATGAGACTGATCATTCTTAGCTAGGATGGGTAGGAACGTCAGTCCTTATGATGAAAACCCAGATCGGCTTGGGTGTCCTCTCTATCCCATCTGCATTTGATACATTGGGCCTGGTGCCTGGAGTGCTGTGCCTGGTCGCCATAGCCATCATCAACAGCTGGTGTAGTTATATGGTCGGCAGCTTTAAGCTCAACCATCGTGAAGTGTATGGTATTGATGACGCAGCTGGGCTCATGTTCGGCCCCGTGGGACGTGAGATCCTCGGAGCCGGATTCATCCTTTGTAAGTTGGCCATCTGTGTGAGCTCTTAAAATAATACTGACGGATGGCGTCTATAGACCTGACCTTTGTTGCTGCTTCCGGGATACTTGGCATCTCAATCGCTCTGAATGCGATTTCAACCCATGGAGCGTGCACCGCTATTTTCGTTGCTGTCGCTGCTATTGGGGTGTTCTGTCTTGCAATTGTGCGTACTCTGAGCCGCGTAACGGTTATTGCGTGGGGTGGGTTGGCATGTATTCTCATTGCCAGTAAGAATTCTTTTTTTGCCCCTCATGATCTACCATATTATCTCTAACATTTCCAGTCTTCATCGTGACCATCGCGGTCGGCGTAGAAGACCGCCCTTATGCTGCACCGCCAGGCCCGTGGGTTTCAGACTATCAGATTGTCAACAACCCCAGCTTCGCGAAGGGAATCTCGGCAATCTGTACACTTATCTTTGCCTACGCCGGCGTTCCATTCTTCTTTCCGATCATAGCCGAGATGCGTGAGCCTCGCCACTACACCAAGGCCTTGGCCGCCTGCCAAACCGTTGTCACCATCATCTATGTGACAATTGGGATCGTCGTGTACTATTACTGCGGATCCTACGTCGCCTCGCCTGCGCTTGGCTCCGCGGGAAAGTTGATTAAACAGATTGCCTACGGCATTTCTCTTCCAGGACTGTTCGCGAGTGCGACGATCTGCACTCATGTAAGGCACTACTATTTGTTAACCCCCCTGTCCCTAAAGTGAACAATTTCTCACATCTGTATAGCTTGCAAGCAAGCACTTCTTCGTGCGAATGCTGCGAGGGTCAAAACACCTGGTCGCAAATACACTTGTGCACTGGGGGACCTGGATAGGGTGCGTCCTGGGTGTCGTCGTCATCGCGTATATCGTTGCAAGTGCAATTCCCAATTTTGACAGCCTCATATCTTTTATTGGAGCGTTGCTTGGCACGTTACAAGGCTTCCAGCCGAGTGGTTGCATGTGGTTGTATGATAATTGGAGTCGGGGCAGAGGGCAGCGATCGCAGAGATGGACCCTGGGCGTTTGCTGGAGCGTCTTCGTTGTTGTCTGCGGCACATTCTTGATGGTGGCGGGCACATATGGCTCCGTAGTTGGGATTATCGACTCTTTCAGCACGAATGGTGGATCGGGTGTTTGGTCTTGCGCTGACAACTCCAACTCGGTGTAGAGGTACAGAACTACAAATAAGTCTCATTTCATTATGGTGGGCATTTGGTGCCAGCTCAGTACATTCCATTCTGTTCCAAGATATCTATCTAAGTACAGAGGGTCTTCATTGAGCACCTAGTACTCACTAAAATCGTATTCTCCCTCGTAATCCTCGGCATCAATTTCACCGTCAGAAAGCTCAACATCCTGAAGATCCTCTCCTTCATCCTCTTCGTCGCTAGTGAATCCGTATTGTTCTTTCCTGGGTTTTTTCTAAGTAGCAATGGTCTGCTTTCGAATTATATAAAGGGGTAGTTTTGACAAGGAGACACATCCATCCTGGGTAACCTCGACAGTTTGCCCAATAGAGCTAGCAGTATCCGTCACTCTATCCATCAGAATAAAGTGGATGAAAAAGGCCATTCCTGGCTGCGCAACAACGCTTTGGCCCCGGACAAACATGGGATAGTCCATCCACGTAGGAGCAAAAGATGTAAAGTTGGGGCTACAGGGACCAAACCACCCGACGCATCACAGCAGGGCTGGTTATAGCCACTAATTATGCACCATGACACAGTTATTACTAGCTTGTGCTACTTGATCTTAATGCCATCTATGAATTTATATATTTGGATGATATTGTACATAATACAGTGTTAGCAATTGAGAACCTAGCCAGGTCACCCCTTGTGTGAGCTATGCTTTATACCTAGTAGCGCTCTCCAACGGCAGTGTTATTTCCAATTATAGGGTTCTCACGTACGACTATTCTTCGCGGGATGAAATCAAATTCCCGAGCACTGGCTGTCGACTGCTACTTCTAAGATCTAACTGCAGGCAAAAGCTTGGGCGTGAAACGCCAATATTCAAACCCCCGCCCTGGCCATTCGAGTAGTTCGAGCGCCGTACACCAATATCATCCTTACGGCTGCCACTCCACTTCAATGAACCACATCGTGCTCTTGGGCGGCTGCCAGGCATTCAGGAACTTAAATCGGGGGTCGGCCACGTTGAATAGACCTTTCCAGTCATCCAAAGCCCTTTCACCGGTATTGGCCACCGCCAAACACAAAAGATCCATGCATCTCATGCTTCGATAATTCATCCATGGAACGGTACCGGGCTCGGGGATCACGCCGTCATTGATGACAACTTTTGCTCCTTTCTTAAGCACCGGAATCAATGACCGCAAAACCTGGATGGCATACTTGTCCGAAAATGCATGAAAGACCCAGCGGAAAAGGTAGACATCGCCTACGGCGGTCTGTGGTTTCAACAGGTCATGTACTTCAAGCCTCACTCGGGGCTTGAGATGCTGTGGCACCGCAGCCTTTGTCTCTTCTGTGATGGTGTGCTCTTGATCTTGAACTACAAAGTTGAGGTTGGGGTGTGCTTCCGCAATCGCCATCGAGGCAAAACCTGCACTGCCGCCACACTAAAGCGAGGATGTGAATATCAGAAACGAACCCCATTGGTTCTCACATGGCAAGTAGGACGATAGTACTCACGTCGACAACCGTTCCCTTACCAATGTCCGCCCATGGATAACCAGTCACGGTGTGCGAGAGATCAAAGCCCACCCCACCACCGTGTGCCTTCATGCTTTTGCTATATCGGTCGGCGACAACAGCATTGCGGGAAGTGTGATCGAACCAATTGATATTATGGTTATAGGCCACGTTAATCCCAGTCTCATTTGGCTCCCCACTCCCGGGCCATCGCTTCAGCGCTTCAACCGTGTAGGCAAAGCCAGGCCATATGTCATTACACAATAGACCTACCCAGGCATCCAAGGTTTCCTCCTCGAGAAGAACTCGCGACGCCCGGTTGTGCGCAACGAATCCAAGTTCCGGCTCGCAGAAGAAGCGGTTCGTGATAACGTGGCGGATGATCCGTCGGAGGGTGAACGGGGGTACAGAAACTCCACTCAATTGATGGCACTTCTCAGCCAGGTCTTCGTAAGAGATTTTGTCAGTCAATGGGACGGCCTGTGGGACCCTGAACGCCCAAATGGCCTGTAGGGACAATGGATCCATGGCCTACAAAGCGATATCAGTCATGGCTCGTTTTTCGTGTCTTTTAATTTTTATTTTGAATTCTTTTTGTTTCTCATCTGAATGAAACTTGGCCAAACTTACATCCCAGCAAATGTTTCGAATATGGTCCTTTGGTCCATGAGCAAGGGCATAGAGCTCTTTAGATGCAGCAATCAACTCTAGACGAGCTTCATACGCCTCTTTGTCGTCAGGCGAAATTGCATAGTCAGCTAGCCCGTCGACATCGAAAGAGGGAGGCTCCAGTCCCTTGGAAGCCAGGAAATCCGAGATGACTTTTGTCTTCTCTGCGATGACATTGGATAACACAATCAATCGATTTGGGGACGCCATCTTCGGACTTTTGGGTTGCAGTAATGAGCAGGATATTCGCCTTGGTATGTGCAGGAAGGTAGGTGAAAAGGGGATATGGTTATTTTAGCGATATTTTTATAGTCTTAGATCGAACTGAACTACGTTAAATGCCATCCTATAGCATGCTGGAATTCTATTCCCATTTTTCTACCTTCGCATTACCCCGCCATAGAAATGGGGCTCCTGAACGAAGGAGGGGCACGGATAACAACATGCGTCAGCGGGTACCTCGCCTGTACTATGGCGCGATTCTACTAGATATCGTATAGATCTAATCAATACCTCAATGTGTATCTGGTAGTACTTCACAGGGCCGCCACGTACTGTATGTATGTACGTACATACTTTTGTGCGCATAGCCTCCCAGCCTCGGCATGCTTCCTCCCCACCACTGCCATATGCGAACGTAGTGAACAACGCCTCGATGCTACCAAATTTAGAACTGAATTGGATTAAATTGTTTGATCTGGTCGAGCTAGCCCCATGCAGTGATGCTTGCAGCCAGATGACAGGAATAACATCCAAAATCAATTGTATTTACTGTGGTCAGGCCACGGGATCCCGGTCAAGGAATAGTGATAGATAGACAGTTGTTCGTCCAGTTGACGTGGGGTAGCCCTAGCCAGGGTAGGTATCTCTGTTCTACGGTTCAGGACAGTGGGAATGTATTTAAGCAGCACATCCCTTGAGTCGATTCTAGCTCCAGACCAGCGGTCGCACGGCCGACGATCAGCGCTACCGAGGTAGGGGCAACTCCATAGATCAAACTCCCCATGTCACGAACAACAATCACCAGCAAGAATGCGATCTTCTGCCTACCAAGGAGACATGCCTCGCCCCCTTCTTCTTGTTGTTACTCAATCAGGCGATGAAAGCGAATGTCAGGCTTACAAGGGGTTTGAAAGCCCGCAGCAATCAGGAACAAGGCCGATCCGTAATAAGTCATGTCTCCAAGACTTTAGAAGTCATCGGTAATACGTGGAATACCCGTCGCAATAACGGTCGAAGGAACATGATCAGCACTTTCCTCTTCTACCATCTTGAATCGCAATGGTATAGCGACAAACCCGGGGCTGAGAGAGTTGGAATTTTATTGTGACACCTTTCAACATACCTTATGAGAGAACAGACTTAAGGGGGTAATTGAAAAGGGGAAGCAGCATGCAATCCATGTTGTCCTTGATACCCTTGTTAGGCTATCGGAGTTAGGAGATAAGAGAGAAAGACGGCGAGCTTGCATGCTCAAGGCTCAAGGAGATAAGCTCATCAAGGGTCCTTTACGGTTTATCAGTGGATCACGGGCGCGGTGGAGTCCAGAGGCATCAGCTTAACGCCGTGCAATGTCCGGTCCATGTTGGCTGCTCTTCATATTCATGTCTTATGTCCATACATTCAGCCGTTTGGACCTCCCACAATCCCTCTGATGACCAACTACTCAATTCTCGTGGAATGAGTATGAGTGACACTGGTGCTAGTTGCTCCCTCGTAAAAAATTCATCCAAGGTGATTACAAACAGTCACGGTGACAATCATGAGTTAGAATCGAGCAAATATAGCCGAAACCGGGACTTTGATTGGCGAAATGGAGTAGCGGGAGGGGTTGCAGGCTGCGCCGTGAGTCTTCCCTTCTCATGACTCAGAAACCATTCCTGACGCAACAGATATCTAGGCTAAGACTATTGTTGCTCCATTGGAGAGAATCAAGATTCTCTTTCAAACGTCGAATCCGCATTTCCTGCGTTACTCAACCCGGTGGAATGGGTTAATCGATGCTGCGAGTCACATTCGAACGTCGCATGGCATACCTGCACTCTTCAAAGGTCATTCAGCGAGCCTGATCCGCGTTTTTCCCTATGCCGGTATCAACTTTCTCGCATACGAACAACTCCAACGGGCAGTCATCATATCACCGGAGACAGACACACCGTTCCATCGATTCCTCTGCGGGAGTACAGCGGGTGCCATTTCTACCATCATCACATATCCCCTAGAGCTGATCCGCATCCGTCTTGCTTTTGAAACAAAACCGAGCAAAAGGTCATTTTGGTTCAGGATTGCTCGACAAATTTACCTTGAACGGGGCGGGAAAGGTAGCATTTTCAACCTTTATCAAGGAATTGGCCCGACTATGCTAGGCATACTTCCCTATGCGGGCACATCATTTGTAACCCACGATTTCATGAGAGATCAGCTGCGCTCACCGTTCTTTGCGCCTTACACGCTTGAAAAGGGATCATCCACTCGACTGACCGCAGTTGCACAGCTTGGTTGCGGAGCAATCGCTGGCATTGTTGCTCAAACGGTAGCTTACCCAATTGATATCTTACGGCGGCGAATGCAAGTCGGGAGTGTGGTTGGTAGTAGTTCAGGAATTTCCGAGACAGCCCGGCGCGTAATGCGGGAGAAAGGTGTTAGAGGTTTCTATGTGGGCCTGACAATTGGCTACGTGAAAATGGCCCCAATGGTGGCGATGAGTTTCTATGTCTACGATCGAATGAAGCGATTGCTGGGCCTTATCGAATAAAGATACTATTGCTTTTCTACTGGTTCAACAGAATGTTGATGCTCACTGTGCACCGCCGATTTCTTCACAGGTCGACACCAATATCTACGATTCAAAATTGGGATTGCAACGAGCCAATTGATGTGGCACCAAAATCCGCGTACCGCTTTCGCGTTCATACGCAGAAAGATGCAACCGTTTGAAGTATGAACTGTGACCACACGAGACCTATTTTTACACATTTTTCTCCTCGGAGGTTTGGGGAGAGAGGGGCAGGACCTGGTACGACTAGAGCATTACTTCAATACATTCAGGCAAGGGACGGATGCTACTACCAGAGACTTCACCACAGTTAATCATTAACTCGACGGTCATACAGGCATCGATAGTGCTCAAAAAAGATAGTGAATATACTCGCCCACCTCGATACTACCTGCGTATTGGTGAATCGATATTCAGGGTTCCTATCTTGCTCTGCCACGAGCCCCTATATGCAGACACCGAGCATCCATTGCGCGTTTCAAATCAGTATGATGGCATTGTGCTTTTCCAGAGAAGGGAGCAATATTCTCCACATCCATACTATTATGCTAGTCCAGCCCTGTAGTAAGAATATGAATGAACGTTTTGGATCCATTTGGATGGGATACGACGAGTTGAATTAGCTAGACAAGTCATAAAAGAAAATCGTCGTCTGCTAAAGCCTGGCTGAGTCTGGCTTTCCGGTACATTCTGGGGCTTTATATAACGGTATTCAAGGCAAAAGGCTATGGAAATGTGCGGTATTCTGTAATCGGCCGAACTTCTTCATTGCTTCGAAGAAAACTTCCTTTCTTCTAGCAACATCTTGTATATAAACCCAGACCTGGTTCAGTAAAACCACAGAACATCGAACTTTGAACCTGAGAATCACTCCGTGTTTTCTCCTGCTCTTGGAGAGCCTTTAATTGTTTTACCATGCCCATACCGAGTGGCTAAGCCTGTAATCCAATCTACCACCTTCTCAGGCGCACTAGCTATAGGAATATGTCCCGTGGGAATCACCGTCACATCCACCTCCCTCCCAGTTTCTCTTTCAATGATCTCGATTTGCTTTTTCTGCACTCCTGGAGGGATCACCTTATCATCCGCGCAGAGCAAATACGAAACTGGTACATCCGTATACCCAGCATACGTCAATGGACCGGTAAAACTCGCAGCCGAGTGTCGGGGGGACCGCTTCATCCACGCCTCGCCTTCCTCGGCCGGGAGGTCTGAGAAGCATAGTGCAGCGGACGCGGCGTGATTAGCCATGACCAGATATCCATGTTCCTATGATATTCGTAAACAATCGATCAACAGGAGAAAGAAAATACCCCAGAAAGCCAAATGAAAGTATCAATGGGGGTGGGGGACGGGACGCACATCAGGTTGTAATTCAACACGATTTTCAGCCGGAACATCCGCCAACATGTCCGCCGCCGAAGCACCCAATTGTGGCACCAGCGCCGTCAGATATGCCAGGTTTACAACTCCGCCGACCTTCTCGCTACCCGCTATCTTGGCTAGTCCCTTGATGCTCTCGCTGGCAGGCACCCCTCCATATGAGTGAGCCACCAAGATCACCTCCTTTCCTTGGTCGACTAGCGTCGTGACTTCGCGCGCAATCGCTGCGGCGTCATCGTACATTGTTGCAGGTTGTTGCAGGTCCTCGGTGCTGCGAAGACGAATGGCTTTGATGTCGTAGCCCTTGGATGCTACTCCGTCGGCCACCGCGTCATAGAACTCCGGTAGGCTGAATGAGCCGGGGACAATGACAATAGAGGGTTTAGATTGGGACATGGTTCAATTATGGACTGGTACTGCCGTATCAAATGAGATAGGTCTAACTTCGGAGGATTAAGCGGGCTGAGGCTGACGTAGCATTGATGATAAACTTATGGTCTGGGAGGAGACATGGTCAGTATTTAAATCAATTGCTTAACTGCATAACCTGCCTAGCATCATCGATCCGTTGTGATTTGAAATCCGACCGGATGCATTATAAATACAAACTTACGGCTAGATAGCACGCCATTTAGAACATCAATACCGACCCAATCAAAACGCTCGTGCATACCTTTAGCAGCAGCACTAGGACATCAATCAGTTGGATCTTGGTTTGGACCGCAATGAACCTGCTTCGTGTTGAGAACTTCTCGGCCCATATCCAGCGCACAGAACGGGAAACAGCATGAACGACGGGCTATTCATCTACGTAGTTATCAGGCGTCTGAAAGACAAGCAGAGTGGTACGCACGTTATGGTGACAGGAACCGGTACTGTGGAGCTAATTTAGATAGGAGACCGGTGCAATGGGGCCAAAAAGCATGAACACACGAACTTCCTGAAAAGCTGCCTTGGCTTTTTATATTTTCAACTCAATATGGGTGCTCAACTCTAGCCATGACTTCTATGATCCGACAATAACACATCTATTGGTCGATTTCCTTTCTAATTTGGGCTGTATGCTAACCTCTCCTGATAAAGAGGTATGTATATTTCTGACTATTCGCATGTATCATACTAGTCAATCGGGACATAAGGCAACATCTAAGAAGACAGCAAATGATTTCAACCAAGTATCCAGGGCTTACTTGGCTAAGTCATGTAATCCAAGCTCTTCACGTAGTTTAACCAACAGAAACAAGGAATGGAAGCTGAGCCCCTAGTACCCTGGGTGGAAATAAGGATGATATGCGTGGCCGGTTGAGGTATGCCAAGGTGTCGGTAAAATAAGATAGTATTGCACCATACCTAACGAAGCCTAGCCAATATCGATGGATCCACTTTTATTTATCGGTTGTGATATGTAACTACGACTCTGTGAATCTTCATAATTACTCTTCGCAAGGCTTAACATCATACTCTACGTCCGTCCGGATAATATATTTCGCACCCTTCCTTACCCCAGTCCCCTCATGTAACAAGGCCCCATTGGCCTCTCCGTGCGGGAAGATCGCCACGGCTCCCATGACAGGTCGCACTGGGTATGCATTGAGGGTTCCCTCTCGCGCAGCTGGCATAAAGAACGTCGTCTCCCCGCCCTCGAACTCGTCGTTCAAATATAGTAGGAATGTGTACATAGAGCTCTGCTTCTTGTCTTCCGGTGAGGCATCGTACACGTACGTGTCATCGGGGAGGATACCGGACGGCGGCCACGCTCCATCAATGTGGCAGCGGTACTCGGCACCGGGGACGTATCGATATACACGGAAGCGTCGATTGATACCTCGGGCTAGGCGGCCATTAATCGACTGAGGTACGTAACGGGACATGCGCGCCCAGAGCATGTCATGGAAAGTGGTGTCGACAACCCAATAGAAGTTGTGGGCTAGGATGCTCATGTCGCCATCTTCGCGGAGGGGCGCATCGGGTAGAAAATTGACCGATTCACCTGCCGCAATAATAGCCTTGCACTCGGCGGGGGAGAGGACATTTAGGGCAAGGCCAAGGCCTGGCACAGCGGGATGTGGGTGGTATGTGATGGAGGGGCCGACGGGAGCCAAGGGGACGGCGTTCGGGGCGGAGGTGTAGAGGATGGCAGGATGGTGGTTGGGAGGTTTGCGGAGGGGGCCGGGGGTTGTTTCGATGACGCGGAGGGCAGATGGTGACTTGGGTGCGTCGGCTAGGATGGATTTGTCCAGGACGGAGGCGTAGACCGGGAGTGGTGTCGTCGAGGGCCGGAGGTCCCAGATGGACTGGAAGGCAATGGGAGAGGTGGAGTCGACGGCGTTGGGGTTGGTATCAATCGGAGTGCTGACACGCAGGATGGCGTCGAGCACGCGGAGAAGTTGTAGGTCCTTTGCGCTGCGTTCCAGGGGAACACGATCAATTGCGTCGGGTTGCGTTGAGAGACCGCTGACGACGTCCAGATCCCGCACCCAGCGACACAGGGCCCCGATCTTGGGTTGTTCGCCCCGAATTCTCATCTCGGCAAGCAGGATCTGGGCGTCAATATACTTCTCGTCGGCAAGAGCACCGGTGATTCGTGCCGTTAAGTTTGCGCCCTCTATCGAACCGTTAGCTGCTGCTATTAATTAGCGATAACGCAGCAGCATACCAGCAGCGTTGACGCCCGTAGTGCAGGCCTGACGGAAGTCATAGACCGCGGCTCGCAGGTCCTTGCATGCCTTCGACTTGGTCAGGCTCGGGTATTGTGCGAGAGCCGTAAGTGTCTCGATCGTGATTTCGAGGTCTTCGTCGGGGACAACCGTTTTGAGGTGCTTGGGCTCGCCATCGGGAGGCGGTGTCAGAGTAGGAGCGGCCTTTGGGACTTTTTGTGGGAGGTCGGCTTGCGCATTACGCTTGCGCTTGGCAGCCTTGGATTTGGCCATGGTTATCTGTGGTATGGTTAACAGATAATTGACTGATACGAGTGGGGGTTTGGAGGTTAGACTTAACGTTTGTGGGCGCATTCCGTCCCCTGCAAAATTCCTGATTTGCCCCCACACAATTTCTTTTTCCTAAAATCTCGTACACTAGCCTCAAAATGGACTAGTGGAGTGTACCACAACTGGTAAGGTGTCGTGTTAATAGTTGTACTTCTATTCCCAGCCCTAATAACCTCCGTTTGGCAAATGCTTCTCTTTACCTACCGTAGCTCATCTGCCCCAGAAAATGTCCAAAACCACTACTGCATGCAAGTTATATCAAAATACGTGTCAATAGCGTATGTGAAGTGGTCCAGCCAAATAGGGTTCGCGCATTTCTACGCTATTCCTTTCCGAGATTATCCCATGGTCAATCTTGTACGGCATCGGGAGTGCCTTGTGAGATCACTTACATTGTGTACGGGTTTACCGTCCTCATTGAACCTACCATTGGAGAAAATAGACTATCATCTCTCTCCCGATGGCCTCATACACCATATGAGTTCACAATCTCCTTCATTACCACCTGACTAGCTTTTGTTGGGGGGGGGGACCAACGTCGGCAGATGCATTTCAATGGCCAGGAATCTATGGGCTATTTTATTTCTAGATGGGTAAGTTCTCTTGACTCAGATTCAATCGAGCAGTTTGGGGTTTTTTCTTCGCCAACCCCCGTCATAAATGAAGCAGTTTTGTGAATGCCAAGACTAGCGGGTGATGCAAAAATGGGGCTTAGGCGGTATGCCTTGGTGGCCAGCAAGTGGCAAGATACTTAGTACTAGGAGACGTGAGATGTTCATGGTTCTATATCATCTTGTGTTGGAATTGAAACCGAATGAATTACTTAGAGGCCTCAGGCCCTCTCCACGTGCAGGGTCTATCTATCCAGTACTGCTCGGCTGGCAGTAGCGGGGTAATCGGTGCCTCAGGCAATCACAATGACACCAAGAAGAAGCAGCCCATTTACTAGTGACCCTGAGGGGCTTCTCTGCCACCTATAGCTTGTGCTTCACCCATTGTTGAGATAACCGTAATGACTATCATTATCCCGGCAGGTAGCGATTAGCTTAGAGATAGACTGAAGGCAATATAATGTCTACTTACGCAGATATTTTCCATGCTCAAAATCTTCCTGAATCATTTTTCCTAGGTCACCACCGGGGAGTTTTACGTCGTCTTTCGGTACCCCATCTTGTGCCATTAGATTGAGGAACCCATCGTCAATATTCACCTACCCGCCTTAGTATATATACATACAATAAGCCATGGTAATAGCTGAGAAGACTTACCAACTGATATTCAGATATCTTTACATGAGGAACATCCACAGACTGAGTAGATGGAAAATCACCCGAGAGAGCGCTACCGGTAAAAATATCTTCACCAACTAGATGAATACTAGTTCTAGTGTTGTTGATTTCGACAATGCGACAGGGCCTCCCATGGATTAGAACATGACCCTTTCGTCTTAGGGCCGAAATTGGCGCTCGAAAGCTCGGCGAGTCTTGTGGCTGGCTTTGCTCAAAGTTTTGATAATGCTCCTCGTCGTCCTGTATGAGATCAGTTCTGATTGCCTCGTCGCAGTAACTATTAACAAGAAAATATAGGAATATGGATATCATGTACACTCATGGTGGAAATATCGTAGATTCGATACCGGCTTAAACTGAGGAAAGTCTGTTTTGATAGAAGAAAGGAGATGATTCAACCATCATCGATACATATATATATCTATGATGCTCGACTTCGATCCACCATCGTCTTGCATCCAATGATGCAAGTCAACGTGTCCATTATGCGGTCAGACCTTCGGCAGATCTGTGAGTTTGTTTTGTGGGGGGTATTGTTCCGGCGATAATACCAATGTTGGCGCCACCGCCCACTTTTGGCTGCGACTCGGAATTTACTGCAAGTGCTTCCCGCATATCGGTGTTTTTATATGAGAGTGATCGAGATTTATACTCCGTTTAGCCGAGTTGTGTATATACATACATGAAGTGGGACTGCCAGAGGGGCCCTTCCTTGTCGATACGAATTGTACCCTGCCACTTTTCGAATGCAGATTCCACATCGATTCGCACATGACCCAGTCGTGCATGATAGTGGGGAAATTGGGTACAGTAAAACCCCGCTAGAAGCAACTAATTCAGCAAGCCATTCAGACTGCTTATATCGGGGTTGCCGATAGAGCGCTTTTACTGTATTTGTTGTTATACAGAGGTATGTAGGATGCGAAGAGGCCGTGTGGGACCCTGTGGAGCAGTTCGCTGAAAAGACCATGAGTGGAACTATCAGCACCCCACTGGGACCCGGGCGGTCCTATTGTATTTTGTATCCAGCTGGCAAGATTCGTGAAGCAGCAGTTGCCGATACTGCTTAAGGCAATCCAGCGTATAGCATGCCATTCCAGAAGGGCGTTGTCGGAGATTCCTAACATCAGGTAGACTAGAGAATAAACATCAAAAGCTAAAACTGAACTATGACCGATATATCGCGTACGACTCCACAATTTCGAAACAATCGCAAAGGTTTTCACTTTGCCGTATGAACTTCTATAACCTGTCACCTCTACGCTAGTTGGCCTTTCATACAGGCAGGACAACTTTAACCCCCATATACTCCCGCTGATGCATGACCTTGCCATCAATCAGCACTTGATGAGCCCCCACTCTATTATTTACCGTATCCGTCGGGTCTGTACATGTCGCAATTTGGATCTCGCGCCACTGGCGATTGGTGGGCACAAGCCTGCCCTGCGACGTGAGCTTCTTGAACTCCTTATAAACTCCTTGCTCCTCGACGCAGCCCTCTCGTTGGATCAGTTTTGATTCTGATAAGAGTCGTTAGTCTAGATCGCTCCCAGTAATGTCTCCCTTAGACGGTTATTCACTCACCCTCTGCCGGAGCCATACGCAAATCACCAATGGAACTATTAAACAGCACCAGCGAAAGACGCTCTTCGTGCAACTGGTCTGCGGGTGGCCTGAAGACACGGTGGCGAGTCGCCTTGAAATGTCCGCCCGAGACAATCTCCATTGTATCTCCGATGTTAATAACAAGCGCGCCGGGCTTGTAGGGCACATAATACCATTGTTCGTCGCGGCCCCAGATCTGGAGACATGAGATAGGGACCGAGAACAACAATGTTGTCAAACCAAAGTCTGTGTGGCCGTGCATGCGAAGGCCCTTGGATGCTTCTTGGGTTTGTTTCTGGACGGGTCGAAAGAGCGCATGACGGAAGTAGCCTTCGCCGGTTGGGCTGCCGTGGGATTGTACATTGTTCCAGAGATAGTCGTCCGGCAACTCTAGGACGCGCGACAGGACGGTGAGGAGTCGTCGATTGACGGACTTGGTGAGATAATTGCTGAACGCCTCTATCTCGTCCATGAACGGGTGCAGGCAGGTTGGCACGCGGTTGATATCTTCCCAATCGGGCTTGTACCAGTTGAATTGTTCGATGCCGTCGGGTGCTCCGCGGTGACGCTGGGGAATAGGGACAAAAGGTTAACATACGGTTGAGTGTTTAACACGTACAGGGCTGATGGCCTCCTACCTTGAATCCGTAGGGGTGCTTGTAACCGGACCATTTCCCGCTGTCGGGGTGGAAAAGGAGCCGTTCTTTGTCCTCCTCGCTGATGTTATTGTATAGGTATTGTGCCAGGGCGAATTGGCGATGGAGCTATTGGACGTATGAGAGTCAGGACTACTCTTCTTCTCTCCATAGCTTGTCATGCCTACCTGTTCTAGAGAGACTCCATAGTTCTCGAGAAACAAAAAGCCGTCATCACGGATGGCCACTTTGACCTGCTGGACAAGGTCATCGACCACAGCTGAGTCATCTGAGTCCAGCAGTGAAAGGTCAATCGACTTGAGCTCGGCGAAGTTGTGCTTTTCCTTGGTGACAGGAGGCGGAACCCATTCTGGAACGAAAGGTTTGCCAGGAAGGTTGGCGGATGGTGGGTTGAAGGGGGCTGCGGGTGCCATGATGTGGTATGTGCAATGATATCTATGTGTTGATTGATGTTGGATAGAATGACTAGATGAGGCTTTCCACTTGAAGTTTTATAATTTCTTCTATTTTATATGATGGCGGAGGTCTACAAGTACTACCTGAAGTCATACAATGTGCATCAGGCGAGCTTCTAGGCGAAGCAGGAGCGCAAGTATGGGTCTTGGCTGACCCGCTACTGCACTGCATGGTGCCTCCACCGGCATTTTCAATAGAACATGTGCTCCTGGCAGCATTCCGATGATTTCATACCCGATAAGCTGCGCTCTCCGCCTTATCGAGCTCCTCCCGAAGCTGATCTATACTATATTGTCGCCAAAGATAAGCTCAGATATTCGGCTGCGGGGCGCGTGATGCGGGAGGAGCTCCTCCCAACTAGGGCTGGAGGAGCTTCGGCGGGAGGTCCACTCGTCGGCGTTATCGCGATGGACAGGAAGAGAGGAGAACCGATGTGGAATTTTAAAACAGTGGTTTCCACCACTTACTCCTGTATTATCGCATCTCAAAAGTCATAGCACAATCATCTATACATCCACTTCTCATCACTCTACACACAATCACTGTTCTTCCTTATTCCGTGATCCTGAGCAAACATGTCCCGTCAACTCATCTCCAGCGAAAAGTTTCCTCCCAAGCCTCATAATTGTGGGTGATATTGTATGGCTTTGGCCAAAGAATACGCCGTTTGCTGATCAATCTATCACACAGGCCCCGCTGTCAAAGTCCCGGGTCTCGTCTTCTGCGCAGGCCAAACAGCTACCGGCGAGATTAAACAAGCAACGGTGAGTCTCTCCTGTAAAAGTGAGCCTTGTCTGTAACAAAAAAACTAATTCTGACATGAATCCCCACAGAGAACCGTCTTACAGAATCTTAAAGAAGTCCTCGAGCTTTCTGGATCATCGCTTGAACAAGTAGTCAAGTACAACGTCTATCTCGCCGATATGAAGGACTTTGCTGCAATGAATGAGGTGTACATCGATTTCCTCCCTAAGCCGATGCCATCTCGCTCGTGCCTCCAGGCGCTCCCTCCAGGTGATGGCACGGTCATTGAGATTGAATGCATTGCGCAGGTTTGAGACGATTCATATAGAGGGCTTCGATAGAATATATAGTACACTTATTCATACTACGCTTTTTATCATAAGTTAACTCCTCTGTATTTTCTTCTCTAGCTATCACAGTCGCTCCTCGCCATTATGAGGAGTCCAATGGCTTAGTTGGCCAGATGGCGCACTCGTCACAGTAAAGTTTCAGACAAATATATCTATGGCCCCATGTGCCCCTTGGAAAGACTGTACAAATCCTTATTTCATATATAAATGACAGGCCATCCACTGCTGTGTTACTTATTCTGATGATTATGAGGTGGTGATTGGATCCTGTCCCATGGACGATGGCCTACAGAGATTGGCTTAGGGAAGGAGACAGTTGACGAGGAACTTGGCATCATAAGTGCAAGTATCGTTTAATATTATTTGATCCCAAATATCCATGTGCGACAAAGGAGAATCCAACCTCGAACACAAAATACATACGAACGTACACCGGTTTGCAACGCTAGGCGATATCTTGGAGCTAAAATGGGGTATGGGTATAATGTCAGATTCGCTGTCTAGTCTATAAGCCTTGAATCATTACAGATATCAATGTCCTCTCGAACACCTCATGACCGAGCAATTTCAAATTCCGAAATATACCAATTCTGAATCGCCTTGGTATCACCCGTAATGGCGACAGTGTCATATCGCTCTCTGGCCTCCTTGGCCATGGTACCATTGTTAACCATCCGCCCAGCCCACTTTCCATGCTTGCGTGCCGCCGCGATAATCTTGTCAACAGCAGCGACAAACTCCGGCTCATCTCCACGGGCGGGCACATATCCGAGAAGCGACTGTGCAAGGTCATTAGGACCAATGAAAACGAGGTCCACACCGGGCACAGCACAGATTGCATCAACATTTTCAACACCTTCACGGGTCTCTATTTGAATCATAGTCAAGATAGTTTCGTTGGCAGAGACCATATATTCCGGGGTGGTGAGACCATGGCCGATAGCCGGGAAGGCGGAGCCTTGGCCACGCACCCCCTGTGGAGGAAACTTAGAGGAGGCGACGATTTGTTGTGCTTCTTCGGCGTTGTTGATCTGTGGGACCATGATGCCATGGGCCCCTGTGTCTAGAGCGCGTTTGATAATATCATGGGCAGGACCGCGGATGCGGATAATAGGCGATACTCCCAGCGCTGAAATGGCAGACACGGAGTTGTGCATGGAATCGTCGCCAATGTGGCCATGCTCGCAGTCAATGATGATACCGTCAACACCCGTTAAGGCGACGATCTGGGCCATGCGAACTGAGGGAATGGCCATGAAGGTCATTAATGGGTATTCTCCCACTCGGATTTTGTTCAGCAGCCTCAGACGAGAGTTCACGATCTCGGTCGTCTGGGGGGTGGGGTAGGTCTTTGTTGGCGCGGGCATTTTGTTAAGTGTTGGTGAGGAGGGTTTGATAACGAGAGTGATTATGAGAATCACCGCTGGTGGAGTGGTGATAATGTGTCTTTAATAAGTGTGCTCTATCACTAGGTTTATCTTGAAGTATGTGCTCGGCTCATCTCCGGTGGCGGATTGGGAGGAGCTCCTCAAATGCCGTTTTCCACTCCTCCCGATACGACCCACTCGGCTTCAATGTACCCCGGATTCGAACCAAACGTCTAATTGTCTGGGCAATGTTTCCAATTGGACTGATATCTTTGGTGCTATTCCCCTCTTTCTTTATCTATGCTGCCCCACTATCGATCCGTCCGCGAATCATTTGACTCACAGATACTTGAACAGCCGTTCTGTTCAATAGCCGCTGGATGGCCTTGACCAGAACATACTGGTAACAACCACTCCTGAAGTCTTTATTATGGAGGCGAGCCTTGGGAGGAGCCCTCCTTTCTGATATATTGTCACTCAAACACAGACAAGCTGCCTGCAGCCGGTCCCAAACATTAGAAACTGCTGTTGTCGAGCACAAAAGACTCCTTGACCTTGATACCTATCGCAGCGATGGCTACAGACATGGACACCAAAAAAAGGCCGCTGTCAGTGAAAAGCGATGACAACATCTCCGCTGCCGAAGGGCAACTCGATGTCCCAGACGCGGCATATCGCCGGATGCCAGAGAGCCTTCGCAACTTCAGCGGGGACGAAATCAGCGCCCTCAACAGCAAGATCGTCCGAAAGGTTGACTTTCTTGTACTCCCCACCATTGGAATCCTGTACATTTTGAACTATATTGACCGCCAGAACTTGGCCGCAGCTAAACTCCAAGGGATCATGGAAGATCTAAATATGACCACCCAACAGTTTGCCACCGCAGTTTCGATCCTTTTCGTTGGCTACTTGCCCTTCCAGATTCCGAGCAACCTCATCATAACCAAGATCTCCCGGCCGGGCATGTACATCTGCGTTGCTGTCGTGATCTGGGGCGGCATCTCCGCTGCAACGGCCGCAGTAAAGACGTACGGCCAGTTGCTTGCTGTACGAGCTATTCTCGGAGCGGCAGAGGCAGTCTTCTTCCCGGGTGCAATTTACTACCTGTCTGCCTGGTACACAAAAAAAGAACTTGGGAAGCGTATTGCGGGACTATACATCGCCCAACAAGTTGGCAATGCCTTCGGCGGGCTCTTCGCAGCAGCCATCCTCCAGCTCGATGGTACCCACAACATCGCCGGCTGGCAATGGCTCTTCATCATCGAGGGCAGCGCAACAGTCGGCATCGGGGCGGTATGCTCCCTCATCATGCCTGAGTTCCCACACAACAGCCGCATCCTGTCCCAAATCGAACGGGACCTAGCCGTATGGCGCATCGAGTCGGAAGCCGGCGCTGCAGAAGGCACAGAGAACGAAAGCGTACTACGCGGCTTCAAGAAAGCCCTTTCCGACCCCAAACTATTGCTCCTCATCTTTGCAAACATGCTCTCTCAAACGCAAGGCTCTATTGCCAATTACTTCCCTACGCTCGTCGCATCCCTCAACTTCAACAATACCGTCAGTCTGCTCCTCACTGCACCGCCTTATATCCTCGCCGGCGCAGTCTACTATGTCCTCATGTACTACTCCGACCGGAAGAATACCGTCTACCCAATCATTCAACTCTGCGTGTCCATCGCAATCGTCATGTACATTATCCCCATGGCAACACTCAATGTCGGCGCTCGCTACTTCTCCATGGTCATTCTACCCTTTGCCTCCGTCGGCCCGCAACTCCTCCTCTACAAGACGATCAATCTGCATCTGGCGCGACCAGTCTCCAAACGTGCGGCTGCGTCTGCCCTGGTCAATGCTATTGGCGGAACATCGAATATCTGGGCTTCGTATTTATACTACGAGCCGCCGCAATTCTATGCCGCTTTCGGGACTCTGATGGCGAGTGCTGTTTTGCTGGCAGTCACGATGACTGTTTACCGGTGGCTGGTCTTGCGGGAGAACAAACGCTTGGATTCCGGTGAGCCGGAGGAGATTGCGAAGGTTGTTCGGGGTGGTGTTACGGAGGAGATGGTGCAGCTTAATTGGCGTTATGAGATGTATTGATTTGTTGTATGCTGCTTTACAATCTATAGGAATCTCTGGACGTGGAAAGTCAAGCATAAATAATTTAGCTTTGAGGCACGACCGAAACATACAATTATATCATACTATACCAGTAATGGTAATAACTACAATATTAAACCCCCTCTCACCTCAACAATAGAGAAGTAAATGAAAGAGTGAAGTAAATCCACCTCAACTTCCCAACCCATCCAAACAAGACAATATAAGCCTCCCAAGCTGCCATCTCTGTCTCCGTCCAAAGACCTTCCTTGCCCATCCCAATGCCCCCTCCACATCCCCATCCTGAATGCCAGCAACAAGCATCGCGTTCGGAATGCCTCCCCGTACAAGCTGCCAAGCAATCAAAAACGCCTTGTATGCATACACCGCCACCCACGGTGCCTCCATATCCGGTTCCAAAGTCGTATCCAGATACCGGAGGAACCAGTCAACATGCGGCTGGATCGCCTTGGCCGTGTCGGCCTCCCACAGGAACTCATACGAAGGAGCGAGAGAAGTCGACTGACTCACCACAGCATCCAGACTCGCTGCCACAATACCGCCCGTATGAGCTGGAGACCATAAATGAAGTTCGATCATGGCTGTTTCCCAGGTTGCTGTCGCGTGCATTCCCTTTACGGTCTCGGGTTGTGAACGGATAAATGGGCCCAGGGCGATTAGCGATGACCGGAGAGCATCGAGCCGGTCCATGCTCAACATTCCGGTCATGGTGGACCAGCCGGATACTTCCCTGGCGCTGGAGATGAGGAATTGCGCGATGTTAATGGCCCCGTAAGGGTCAAATGTAGGGATAGAGTCCGGGCTCGCATCCGAGGATAGAAACCGGCGGACGGCGTCTGGGTACGGGACTGTCGGTCCGGGGTTTCTCATGACGAGATGTCGGTGCGCCCATTCCGCGGCGGAGGGTGCTGCCCATTGCGCTTCGGAGCAAGGGAGGTCATGCTTGACTTCTAAATGGGAGATAGAGCGGGGTATGGATAGGAATTGGTACCATAGGGCGTCGATCTGGTGCACGGCGAAAGAAGTTCGTTTGTGTGACTCGGCTTTGATGAATTCTCGCCATAGCGCCTCTAGGTCTTCGGTTGAGGAGGACTCGGTTGGCATTGGTTGCATGAGGCCTCCTGCTCGCGCGAGAGATATCATGTTGGAATGCATCTTGAGGCCGGATGCAGAGTCGTGTCCACAGAGGTACATCATGGCGCATATTTGTAAAAGTAGATAAGACTGGATGAGGGAGGTGCTTTTTCTTGGGTTTTCGGTTCTACATTCCTCAGCGGTAGTGAAAGCACGAGCTTGATGAAAGCAACGAGTGGATAGGCTTGCGCCTGAGCCGGCTTGATCGCCACGGTCTGGGTCTTCGCCATGTTGATAACCGAGGGAAATAATACTGAGCAGCAGGTGTAGAGGGATATGTGTGGCGTCGAATGTTGGTTGGTGCAGAAAAGGGAGAAAGTGCGAAACATGTTTGAAGAACAGGTCACAACCCTGTGTAATCTGTGTAGGTGAGGGTAACCAATCGCCCTGGTCATTCGACGGTGACAAGCCAGGGCTACCTTGGCCAAATTGGCACCCAACCAGATTGGTGTCAAATGAAGCAGGCTGTGGTATGATGGCAGATGGCAATTGGTCGTCAATTTCGTAGGTCGGCTTGAGAAAAGACGTCCCCAGTAGCAGGCTCCGTTCCAATTCTATCGCATCTTGCACCATTCGGCCCATACAATCTGACTCATTCATTGAGGGCCCTTGTACAGATGAACCTGCTACGACTTGGTCCCTATGTCTTTCGGCTGTTGCCGATCCGCTAGTTCGAATAGTTGACCTTTCTACATCGTGTCCAGGGGAGAGTGGATCCTGCGCATGCGGTAACGGCATATTCCAAATCCCCGCACCCACCTCAAGCTCACATTCATCACCCGAATTCTGCGGGTGAAAGCCATCTTGGCTGTCTGGAGACGATTCAGAAGACAGATACGCATCATGTCGTTCCGGTCTCCGTCTGCCGTTCACTTGCTTAGATGGGAGAGGCTCACGCAGCGATCGTTTAGTGGTCCGTCTTTGCTCATATTCCGGATGCTTTCTCTTCATATGTCGGTGTCGCAGATCCGGGCGCGAGAAAGTAGTTTGGCAAAAGTCACAGGGCAGGGAGGCCTCCTCCTGTGAGCGGGAATGGAGCTTGGCATGTCTCTTGAGGTTCTCATGTCGGGTAAAGCGACTTTGGCAGACATGACACTGGTATGGTTGATACGATGGGATCCGTCTGTTGGCGTGGGAGACAGACATTATATTATACAGAAGCAATAGAGGCCTTCTTATGGCGTGACTGCGTCCGTTTGTTTGTCGAGATGTACAGGCGGAGAAAATCCCCACATACTAGTATCGTTTTCCCCGCACGGCCAAGCATCAGCTACTGTCCGGTTATCTACTCTGTTGTCCTGCTTGCATATCTGTCATATCGGAATAGATAAGGCTCTTGTATGTAGGGTCTATTATCTCTTATCAGGTCTCGGTGGTTATCTCGGCGCCTTTCCATGATATACGATTGCCACTCCCTGGGAATTGATCACGGAAGAGCGAAGCAGCTGGTGGGATGCGGCACAACTCTCCTTCCACAAGAAAAAAATAAATAAAAAGACGTTCAAGATTTTTACTCCTATCAAGTTCTGAATAGTACTCATTCTGTGTAGCAGCAGAGAGAATAGAGTAGCTTAATGAAAGGATTGCAAGTGCCACTTATTTGCGGCTAGAATGCACCTACACAAGGGGGATAGTAGGGCTATGACACGCCACAACCCCAGGCGATACATGATGGCCAATGACGAGCGCCATACGTTGGTCTGAGCCGTTACTCGACATATGTCGTAGACACCGCAATCGCTGACATTAGAGACCGGTACGTAGTATCACGAGCCTTCCGAGGCTCCAAAATGAAAAGAGGAAGTTCGGGAGCGAGTGGGGCATGTAGCAGGGTTTTGGTAAATTAGTATTAAGGGTCGCGGTCGCTGAAAATGCGGGCCGGGTCAACAATCTCCCCGACTCCCAAAGTGCGTACCAATGATTTCGGGAAACGGAGGATGATCTCGAGTTTATTTAGTGTAGGACTTGGATCATTTCAATATTGAAGTGTCCAATTGATGGAGGGATCCCACATGATCTTCACCGTTAGAATAAGAACCCGAGAGAACATTTGCCACATTCAAATATATAAACGATCAATAAGGGTGAGGTAGACATCTGAATTCTACTAATATATATTTTACCCAACTAGTACGACAGTAACACAACGCCTGTTTTCGGTTTTTCCTCGACATTATACTGAACACTAAAGACTATCCCAAGCGCCTAATACCTTCGAGAGATGGCAGCATTCCTAGGAGCGAATCTAAACCCTTGTAATTATATTGGGGGTGTGAGCTTCAATCCCGATCGAGACATCCCAGATCTATCCGGAAAGGTGGCGTTGGTGACCGGAGGTATGTCAGACGTCACTTCAAGGGACTAGCACAACGGACTAATTTAATGTAGGAAATGCTGGACTGGGCAAAGAAACCATCCTTCAATTGGCCAAACATCGACCACAAAGGATATATCTTGCTGCACGGTCGGAGACGAAAGCACAGGCCGCCATCAGCTCCTTAAGAGGGTCACTATCCAATAATGTTGAGATCACCTGGCTCCCTCTGGACTTAATGTCCATTAAATCAATTCAGACTGCGGCACAAACAGTCAATGCAGAATCACCACGGCTCGACATCTTGATACTCAATGCTGGTGTAATGTCTCTACCGCCAGGAGAGACAGAGATGGGCCATGAGATCCAGCTCGGTACCAACCATACCGGACATTTTCTCCTCACGAAGCTGTTACTGCCAACCTTGCTCAAGACAGCAGAGCAGCCCAATTCAGATGTGCGGGTTGTATCCCTCTCATCGATCGGACATAATCTGGCCCCGTCATTCGAGACTATCCTCGATCAGGACCGATTGAAGAAGGTGAACACCAATACTCGATATGGAGCTTCCAAAGCAGCAAATATTCTATTCGCAGCTGAGCTTGCACGGCGGTATCCTTCAATTACTTCTGTTTCCGTTCACCCTGGAATTATTCTCACAGATCTCTACAGCTCGGTGAGCGAGCGTTCCACCCTGGCTGCATTGGGCTCAAAGACGCTGAGCTTGTTCGGAACACCGGTCCCCCAGGGGGCCTATAATGAGCTATGGGCCGCGGCTGGTGCCAAAAAGCAAGACCTCATCAATGGAAGTTATTATATTCCGGTGGGACACTTGAAGCCCTATAACCAATATGCTCGGAGCGAGGATATGGGAAGACGCCTGTGGGACTGGACGGAGTCTGAGTTACGGAAGTTCAATGCCTTACCTTGAGTTGTCATACTCTTTTTAGCATTATCCATTTTCTTTTTACATTTTCGAACCTAGTTTTGCTGCGAGATCCGAGATGTACATATATTTGCTCCGTTCGAGAGATAAAAGATTGCTACCTTTCCTTCTTGGTAGAACGAAAGTCGGAGTTTCAGTAAATCCGATGTTTTGGGCCTCGGCAGATTTATGGATCAGACTAACTACATGTAGATCAGCTTCCGAGAGGCATTCATGTTGAACTTGCGTACCTGCTTTGGTATCTTCTTTACCTACTTAATATCCATAAATTTAAACTTGGATAAAAGTGCAATGGAAATTTCTAAACCCATGAGAAGACTATTATTAGCTACTTTATTAAATAATATTTAGCTTGTAATTATTAAAGCTTTCAGAGTTAGTCTTTTATATTATGAATACTTTACCCTACTAGGCACGTATGTCTACTTGAATTAGAACTGATCTATACTGTTTTTTTATACATCAAGCACTCCTGTAAACGGTAATGATATTGCACACTGATTCGAAAGGTCTCTCAAAAGCAAAAAAACAAAAAAAGAAAGAAAGAAAGAAAGACCTCCACATCACAAAGAAATTTCTGCTTTCCGTCGTCTAATGTTGATTTTGATGTTTGCGTGAGGTAATATGTTATGGCCACGCAGCTGAATACAACCTTCCTCAGGCAATATCACATTGAAATCATACTTCAATAGAACATGGCATAGTAGTATTTTGCCAAAGATGGCCGCGTAGTGCCTTCCAGGACATGCCTGTTTCCCGTGTCCAAAGCCCATGTGGTCTGAACTCGTGGAAGTAAGTTGAAAGGGGCTTGTCAGAGAATTCTTCGCGTTTTTACGCAGGGTTGCAAATCGGTAGCCGTCATATTTGTCTCCATCCGGCCAAACTGAGGAGTCCATCATATGACATGCGGACACCATAATCGCAGTTCCCTTCGGGATAATTAATCCATCAGGTAGGACTACTCTCTCTTTTGCAACTCGCTCCATGTTGCCTATAGCGCCATAGTTAGTTAATGAATGGGTCCTTGCCTGAACATGCATCGTGAGATCACTTACTATACCCGAGGGGTCTAAGTCTTTGGCTTTCCTTCATTGCACTGTCCAAAAGAAATAACCTTTGTAGAGATGATTTGGTTAATCCCGCCTCTCCAACAACTTCAATGATTTCTTTGCGAATGTCATCCACCAGGGTCGGATTAGTGGAGAGGTCACAGATAGTCTTAACAAGCAGGTCGTTGGATGTATCAAGTGAAGCAAGCGCAAGTGTGAGCTGCAATGTAGTAAAGTCATATGCGGAGCCTTTGCTTGCCTCCTTAACCCAGCTAATCGCAGTCATCTCTGCATCAGGGCCATCCGCTTTGTCAAGCAACGGCTCAAGGTATTTTATGACCTTTTGGAGCTCTTCCCGAACCTTTCGACAGCTTGGCATAAACCGAGAAGCAAGAAGCCTCAAGGGCATTGGCCATCGGCGCAAATGATGAGCGGCAATAAATGAATCTTCCAGGAAGTCATATATACAGTTCAGCCAGGCTGGGTTCCGACACAGGTCAACATCACCAAGAAATCCTCGAGTTACCATTTGTGCCACAATTTGACTCATCGTCTGTTTCAGGTTGACTTGATGCCATTCTGCTTTAAAGTCAGAAACATTCCGCGGGTATATCCCAAGATCCTGGGCACTAAGCTTTTCGTACCGGATTCCTCAGTCCAGTTCGTCTGCAGGGCCCAACTAGCCTCTGTGGAAAGTGGGCTGACAAGCTTGGCTTTGGGTTCAAGAGCGTTATTCAAATGCTATTGCTGAAAGCCTGTCGGCAATAGTCAATCCACTTACGAGTCTGGCGTGATAGCTTTGTTTTGACAGTGGTCTGTAAAATCTTGGATTCCAAGGCGATGTTTGCGAGTGGCTCAAATCCTGGGATTCCTGCATGGAAGTCCTACAAGTTGGTGGGTTAATTAATCCCTAGCACTCAATTTCTGCATTGTAAATCGAAAATACTAACCTCACCTA
The DNA here is from genome assembly GCF_009193445.1 of Aspergillus pseudotamarii. Taxonomy (NCBI): domain Eukaryota; kingdom Fungi; phylum Ascomycota; class Eurotiomycetes; order Eurotiales; family Aspergillaceae; genus Aspergillus; species Aspergillus pseudotamarii. The sequence goes on from NW_022475017.1 coordinate 1,029,974, forward strand.
CGAACACCCCCAAGTCAAATCTGTTATCACCTCCAATTACATCGGCATATTTCGGGCTCAGAATCAAGCGGAAGTGTGCCTCTGTGCACAAATAAAACGCGTCTCCGCCCTATTGTCAAAGTGTCACTCCCATTCTGTACGAGTAGCAATCGCATGAACGAAACTATACGCACATTCTTCAACCCATGTCTTATCCATCCCTCTGGATCAGCAATGTACCGTGCCGTTGCTTTGCCATAGCCGAACTCGAACCATTTTCGATCATTGAAAACTGGCAGTTTGGATGGATTCGGTATTCTCTTACTGATCTCAACGAACAACACAGCTATAATAACCACTCCCACAACAACATTTGCAGTGATGGAGTCAAGGTGAAACCAGTTAATAGCCATCTTTTCACCCTCCTGTGTTTTGGAAGACCAGCCTTTACTGTTCAAATATTCGAGGGGACACTGGAAGGGAGGGCTTGTGGAGGTCCTGCGATTTTAAGTTCGGCTTACATTTCCCCCTTACTTCAAAAAGTCTTTGTCTCCGATTGGAGGATGGCATTCCTCGATAGATTACACGTTTGTATTACTAGCAGCTCTATAGACATGCGTCTGCATATGCCCCATCGCGCCATATTGCTAAAATACGGTGTGTTAGGGACATCGGTTCGACCCTATTTTCCACTTCTCCCACCGTCTATATCCCTAGAACTGTATGGAATAAGGCTGCAGGGGGGTGGAGCATAGAAGGAAGGATAGCCGAACCCACTTGTGAAGTATCGAACTTTTCATCTTTTAGGCTGGGGCGATATTTGACCAGTTAGATCGTCAAGATGTGGTTAGATTTTCCCGAATCCACCCGAAAGTTGAATAATGTGGAAGAAATTCTTCGCACCCCTGCAACGTACAGGAGAGAATAGTAGATATAATTATACAAATATAGAGTAGGTAAACGTCGGTGTGAAAATAGCCCGGTCAACTGTTCTTCATTTTCTTTTAATTATACGATAGAAGCTGTACTTACTGGAATGAAGCCCTCCCGCATTAATTCAAAGAAACTGGTACAGCTGAGAACCTATCTAAAAACCTATTAATTTGATATATACGGAATGATTCTACGGCTCCACAGTGGAGTTCAGATCGCCCGCATTTTCAATAAGCCCCACGTCCACAGCTAGCCACGATCTGGTACGTACTTGACCGTATTCGTAAGCTGGTATGTTGGTTATCATTGTTTTCCAGACTAGGATGATCACCGACGATCCTTTGATATGTTGGCTAGGTAGGTTTCCAGGTCCACTTTTAGCCCATCACACAACCTAATATCTAAACAGCGGTGAGAGTTCAGTCTACAGAGTATGGAGTATGATTTGAACCTATACTTGAGCCTATCTTTGATCTTCAGTGGCAAATTAATCGTATGTAGGCCTACCCACGTGGCCATAGTTAATGCAAACTAGGTGCTGGCTTATAAATTCTATTAGTGGCACACTTGGACCGTAAGGGGCCAAAGCTGATTGTAGGGCTAGGGTGGTGCTTGGTGGGCTTGGTAATGGTTGTATCAGGGTTTCTTAAGCTTGAACTTTTGACTTGGAAGCAGACACGATCGTCGGAAACTTACCACTTTACATTTCAATCGCCTGCAGTTGGTACTCGAAAGTATGGACATCTGAGCACTCCCTAATTCAGAGACACAGAACATCTCAATATGGGTTCCAATGGGCCAGAAGGAAAGCCAGATGACGGACTATCCGAGATCATGTTGGAGGCAGAGTCGTTCTTGACGAAATTGCTCACGATTAATCCTCCAGTCCCGTCCGACCCTATTGTTCGAAAGCTTAATACCCATGAGATACAACACATGCAACATGAGGTTATGCCCGATGACCATCCTCGAGATCTTCCATCCGTCCTTCAAGAAGCTATGGCAGTCTTCGATAACCGGATGCGCCTCACCCACCCACATTGCTTCTCCTATATACCAGCTTGCCCAACTCCCCTTGCCTATCTAGGTGATCTCCTCACTTCTATCTGCAACGTAAATGCTGCTAGTTGGGATGTGAGCTCTGGTCCAAGTGCGGTTGAAAAAGCCATGATAGCCTGGCTGGGTGCCCAGCTGGGACTGCCAGACTCAGTTGGAGGGTGCTTTGTTTCGGGTGGCTCTATGGCAAACATGGCAGCTATAATTGCAGCCCGAGATGAGGTTCTTCAGCCTAGGCAGCGAGGAGATGCGGTCATCTACATTTCTGACCAGACCCATATCTCTATTCTTAAAGCGCTACATATAACTGGCTTCATGGATTATCAAGTCCACAAGATACCCACCGATGATGAATTTCGCATAGATGTGGACATCTTACGACGGGCTATCATTACAGACCGCGAATCCGGACGTGTACCCTTTCTTCTTGTCGCCAATTGTGGCAGCACCAACACAGGGAGCATCGACCCTCTCCATGCACTCGCTGATCTTGCACGAGATGAAGGCATATGGCTACATGTGGATGGTGCATATGGTGCTTCCATCGCGCTCTCCGACACGCATCGCGATCTCATTGATGGGATCGGTCGCGCGGATAGTGTTTCTTGGGATGGGCATAAATGGCTCTTCCAAACATATGGCTGTGGAATCGTGCTCACGCGTGACGTTCGTTCTCTTAGGCGCAGCTTCGCCGTGGATGCCGAGTATATCAGCAGTACATTGGCACCACGGGACAACACCAATTTTTACAACCTTGGTCCAGAACTCAGCCGGCCAGCGCGTGCCATGTCTCTTTGGCTCACCCTTAGAACCCTAGGTCGTCAGCGTATGGGTGAAATGATCGACCAAGGTTTCCTTCTTGCCCGTACGGCCGATGATAATATCCGTCAGTACAAGAACTGGATTATTCCTGCTCCAACAGTTGCTAGCATTGTGGTTTTTCGATACGCACCTCCTGGGTTTGACGAAGAAGAGTTAGACATATTAAACAAGGCGATTTCACAGCGACTCTTGTCGGAGAATATTGCTGCTATACTCACCACCAAGATTCGCGGACGGACCACACTTCGAATGTGTGCCATGAACCCCCTGGTGAAGCCAGAAACTATCGAGGATCTTATACGCCAGGTTGATATCTTGGCCCAATCTGAGGCTTCTAGGAGACACAAGACTTATTCAAAGATGGCTAAAATGCTTCATACGCATTGTCAAGAACGCCCTGGTCTTGATGTTTTTCAAGACGATCATTGAGGCCTGTCCTGGGCGAGGATGGGAGCATTATAGATACTGGGGCTTTAGATAAGATTCGCGTTTTCACATATTCACTACTATTAATACTTCTATAGACATAAGGGATGGACTATTCAATTTTAATGATCTCTGTTACTAGATTCAATATCTCGAAATGAACCATGTACGTTGCTCTTCGGGAGTCATCTTTTGCACAACATCCACTTCGCATCTCTTAACATCAAGATACGTTGACACCAGAGTTTCACTCAGAATCTGCTTGAGACCTTCATTTGCCTCCAAATTCTTTAGACTTTCGGCCAGGTCACCAGGCATCTTAGTGCTAATGCCCAACGCAGATCGTTCCTCGTCTGACATCTTGTTAGGCTCGGAAGGACAAGGGCCTGCTCCCAGGATCGAGCCTTGCAGTAAACCATCTAGTCCAGCTGCTAGCAATGCACAGAGTCCCAGATAAGGATTGGCTAGTCCGTCCATCATCTTAACTTCAAATCGCTCATTAGTAATTCGTCGCATGATCGTCTCTCTGTTTTCCCATCCCCAGCAGACATAGTCCCCCCCACTCCCGATGCCTCCCACGACTCGGTCGTAACTGATTTCCTGGGGAAGCGTAAAAGCAGAAATGGAAGTAAAATGGTCGAGGATACCAGCGAAAAATGATTCCACTGTCGATAGATCCGCTTTTTCAGAATTGAGGGATATATGGACATGGGAACCGGTGCCGGGCTGTTCAGATGATAATCGGGGATGAAGGGTCGCTCTATATCCGTGCTTGCTCGCAACTTTCATAAGTACGTGTCGAGCAAGGACTAGAGAATCGACAGCTTTCAGTGGGGAGCCTGGGGGAAGAACAATTTCCCATTGACCAGGACCTAATTCCCCATGAAATTGTTGGACCATAATTCCAATGTTCTGCAGGGCGAGTACGGCTTCCTCCAGAACACCAAGTAGAAGCTCGTCTTCACGAGTCATACTGCACCATGAATGATCAACATTCACTGTTTCATACTCGATTCGTCCGTTGGGGAGTGTGCGTTCTCGTAAGAGAGAGAACTCTAGCTCGAATCCGACCAGGACTGAGCAGGTTGACTTCTGTTCAATCAAATGCGTCAGAGCATCTAACTTCGAGCGTGCACATTCTTCCATCGGCGTTTTTTCTTTGTCGGTCCACGAGCACATGACAATTGCCTTATTTGAATCAAAGTAGGGGGAAAGGGATCGCGGATCAGGTTGTAGACAGAATGACCCCGTAAGGGTCCCACCATCTGCCACATTGTCGTGAGGGAGAACATGAAGTATGACTTTCGGAACCGAGATTCCTTGGCCAGTCTCCAACAATCGCTTGAACTCTGGCACAGGAACCACGCGGACCAGATTGGTGCCAATGTATGTTGTGAAAAACACCCAAACGAAGTCTATGCCTTGGGTATTGGCGCGAAACTGCTGCCACTGAGCCAAAGCTGTTGCTTTTGTCATGTTGATCGGCGCAATGGACAAAAAGGACACCCAATGTCTAGAAAATATGATTGTCATGTCAGGTATTTCTAGTTCGAGTTATTTATCATGGCTCCACCCCTGGAATCCCTCTAGAATTCCTCTGGCATTATTCTGGAATCGCCAAACTCAATATTTTTGTTTTTCCTAATCATAGGATGCCGGTGGGTATTGGGCCCACAGACCACGTACTAGTCATCGATGGTATATACCAAGGTGGGTCTATGAGATCGTCTGAACTATTTTACCAAAGAATTGAGGAGCTGAATCTCACCGACATTCCCTTGGTCCATGATCGACAAATAGCTCTGGAGATCGATCGATCATTTCCCCTCGCTTCCTGGTCCTGCACGTGTCTGGTTAGACTGCAGCTGAATTACACCGACGTTTTCGGTGTACTTCTTCGATACGAAACTAATCGCTCAATAACTACTCCGTACGTGATGATATTTCTTAGATTATGGGGTTAGGTGAAAACTCGGCAAAAGCCCCACATGACTTGTAGATAGCTTCGTTCTCTCTCTCCTACCGTGGGAATGCGACTTGTTTCCCCTCCCCCTGTGCTTTTTTTGTTGACTCCGTAGATCGTCCTCTTGCTCTTCGAAGTCTTCGCTTCAGAATTTCCGAGGATTGAACGTCTGCTCTAGCCTTATCAATAGGCAAAATTGTTTCGCCCACTCATTCACTTTCCTTTCTCTCTGACCTTCAGCACATTTGGTGAACAGTACGCAGTATGACCGTCACGCATGTAAACGATAATATGGCGGTGCAAGGAGCAAATACCCTACAATTTGAGCTCCTGAACAAGTATATGAGCTGTTCAGATGAGAGCCAAAGAGAATGGTGGCAAAGAACTGGGCCTTTACTGGCCAGCTTGATGAGTTCGGCGGGCTATACCAATCAATCCCAGTGGCAGTATCTGATGTTCTTTTACACATCCGTCGTCCCATATCTAGGACCATACCCTCAGACCTTCCCCAGCGCCATGACCCACAACGAACTTCCTTTGGAACTCAGCATCAACTTTCAACAGTTAGGTGGCAAGAGACCAGTTGTTCGAGTGGCGGTGGAGCCTATCACCTCCGTTTCTGGAACGAAGGAGGACCCGTATAATCTGAGCCCTATCCGTGACTTTCTTACTCGTCTGGGGAAGCTCAATCCCGAAGGATATGATGATCGTCTATTTGAGCACTTTTATCCCAAGCATACCTTGAATGAAACCGAATGCCAACAGCTGCAAGCTAAGAATGAGGCAATACGCGAACTTTCTCAAGTGGCTTTTGGCTTTGACCTTAAGCCCGACGGCATCTCCGTTAAGGGATACACTTTTCCGGGCGTGAAGTGCCATGCGGCAGGCACAGACTTGTGTTCTGTTGTGATCGGATCCGTCCAAGAGTATCTGGGAGATGCGGACAGTTACAATACATTGGGCTTGATCAAAGACTATATTGAGACGACGGATTCAAGGGCCAACTTCGGATTTGTCTACTCACATGATTGTGTCACACCGGAAAAGTCCCGCCACAAGTTGTATGGCCGTACCAAAGACATGTCCTGGAGCCAGGTTGAGGAAATCTGGACTCTGGGTGGACGTATTGATTCGCCCGAGTCTAACAGAGGCCTTGAATACCTCCAGAAATTGTGGTCAATGCTGCAGATTGGCAATGATCCCCATCCGCTTGGTCTTCATTTGGTGTGGAACTATGAAACAAAGGCCGGACTTGAAGTACCGGCTGCCAAGATCTACTTCCCTCTTTACGGTCTTAATGACCTCGACAATGTGCGTGCTATCGCCCAATATCTCACGCACATTGGACTCAACGCTCAAGGGGACGCCTATGTGCAAGATGTACGAAGTTGTTTGTAAGTTTCTCCATTCAATTTTGCCACAGGATATGTCATGAAACTAATTGAACAAGTCCTGGGCTTGATATAAAACAAACAGACCGCCTAATATGCTGGGTGTCATTCGCGTATTCAGAGAAGACGGGGGTGTATCTAAGCGCTTACTATCACTCTTCACTTGAGTACCCTTTCCTTGAGAAGAAGGCTTAAACTCTCAATAACTCTTAGAACAAAGTCGCGCCTTGTATTGCTATAGGTATCCTATTGCTGTGCATTATATGGTGCCATCCAAAACCATTCGGATATAACTCAGATATGCACTGAGAAAGCCTTTCGTTTCTTATTGATCATACGCCTTTTCTCAAAGCCTGAGATAGCGACCTTAAAAAAACCCAGCAATTAATTAGATAATAAAATAATAAAGGGCGCAGAAAGAATACATATATATAATAGAGAGGGCTTCCAGATGGCCATATGTGTGCTATATAAAACCGTTTAACAGGTTCCTCCTGAGTATCATTTTTAACTTGAATCCATGGCTGTGTTGAAGCCCAGTGAGGGTTGGCTCCGTGAACCGGTTACTGTCCAAGTGAGAGTTGGGAATGCCTCAAGCTGTTATACGCCATGTGTGTCCATGTGGGCTAGTGAAATTGGGGTTGCTAGTAGTAAGTGAAGTCCATGGCACGGATTATTTACGATTATCCGAGTAGAACCTCCATATCTATCCGAAGACCGCCTTAGTAACCATGCCAAGTTCATCATCCCTGCCCCTTGAAGGTATCTGGAAAAGGTGCCAACGATTAGCAATTTCACACACTGATATATCGAATATTGGCTTGTTTAGACTACAAAATATGGCTCAAATACTGTCACAAACTTATGTCCAAATCTCCCTTCGCCCTTCATCTCTATCGGGATAAATCCGCACTATACAAGTTACAAGCGGTGATGGCGTCGGTTTTCAGTCCACTGTTTTCTGTGGCCGCGATGGAGTGGGTAATTGCACAAAGCTCATGTGTGGAACAGTGCAAAAGCGCCACAGTATACGAAGTTCTCTGAGGTGGCAGCCCGGCTATTGCGAAGCGCTAGCCGGAATCCTCAAAGCCCAACTGTACTCGTAAGGATATTTGTATGCTAAAGGGTGGTTAGAATCTCCCTAACGCTTTGCAAAGCCATTCTTCCTTGATTCCCCCGCATAAGCAGTCCTCACAGACAAACGAACCCAGGGATATCTGACATTTCGTGCCGATCTTCTCTTGGGATTGCTGCATGAACAGTAGTCACGGTGCCATTGCGGAGGTGGCTAAGATGAGGTTGTATGGTGATGTAGCTTCTGGTAGTGCACGGCAGTTGCTACATTGTTCGGCGTGGACGGATATCTGCGGATATTTATGTTACGCTCAGCGTAGCGGAAGTTGCTCTTGACCTAGCTCTTTCGAAAAGAATATCCAGTTCATACGTTTCTCTACAATTTCTCGCCATCCTCAATACTAAAGTTGATATCTAGGAGCCACCCATCAGGTACCAAATGATTGAACTGCTTAGCTTATCGATGACCGCTGGATCGACCCATACAATGCCGCTAGACCCGGGAAATGAGTTTTGTTTCATGTTCTGAAGCCGACCCACTCAGGCATGGTCCGGATCGCCCATAAAACACTCTAATTTTATAGGGTTACATTCTACTTCGCGCCAAGAGATTCTCAAATCATTTTGCACGCTCTGCTTTCCATCGTTCTCATAATGGATTATTCTTCAGTCCAATCATAAGAGCATCTGACTTCACGGCTGGAAATGAGTTTTCATGCAGGACATAGGGCGATGCAACAACCAGTGCTTAGCGTCCTCGTCGATAGTATACCTAAACAGAAGGTGAACAATTCTTCAGGAACCAAACGATCAATTCTGGCGCCGATGTAACGTGACGAAACTGTGATTGCTGCAAGTTCTTCTTAAGCTCATTTCTCCAATCGGCGTTTTACGTACTTGGAATTGATAGGCGTCGAGCACGGATTTGCGTCCTGCGCTACTTTGCTGACGTCGGATAGTGACAACGTTGGCATTTCGCGTATCGACAAAAGTGACTATCTTCTCTTCGTGCTTTCTTGCCTGTGCATGTTGATCATATCCCAATCCAGGTATTCATATATTGCACATCACTCTAAGCGCTGTCAAATGTCACCGTCGAACGACCTCAAGTTGATGTATGGAACGGTCAATTTCCATAGATGGGGTTGCAGTACCCACAGATCATTGTATTCAGTATCATGCCTCACATTTAATTAAACAGCGTAGCATTAGGGGATCATGAGGTTCCCGGTGGGGAGCATGGTGAAATGAGTTGAGATACCAGTTCATCAAAATGCGAATATATAAGAACACCAACTCGCTACCGAGAAATGAGCATCTCAGAACCTGCATCCATCTCCAACAAACACCTTTACCTTGTCCAACAAGTGGAAAAAGTCAACAAGCCAAACAAAATGCATTTCACCTCCTACATCATCGCTGCAATCGCCACTGCCAGCACAGCTTTGGCCCATATGGAAATGGTCCGTCCCTACCCTCTGAAGAGTCAGTTCGATCCCAAGAACGACTGGTCAAACATCGACTACGACAACACCTCTCCTCTTGAACCAAATGGTAAGAGCCGTAATCCCGTCTAGTGTCCAATACTCCAGCCTTGTCTAATAATCGTATTCAATACGCAGGATCCAACTTCCCCTGCAGAGGACACCACAAGGATACCCCCTGGCGCACAGTCGCCAACTTCACCGCGGGTCAAAACGACTACATGAAGCTGGTGCCAGGAAACAACCACCATGGAGGCTCATGCCAGATCTCACTCAGTTATGATAACGGCGAGACATTCCGCGTGATTGAATCGTACATGGGTGGATGCCCGCTCAAGCTTGAATGGGACTTTGAGATCCCCTCCTTTGCGCCCAACGGCAAGGCCCTATTCGCGTGGAGCTGGTTTAACATCGAGGGAAACCGCGAGATGTACATGAACTGCGCCCAGGTTGAGATCGAAGGCGGCTCCAATTCGGCCGAGTTTGATAAATTGCCGGAGATCTTCACGGCGAATATTGGAAATGGATGCAGAACTGTCGAGGGTAAGGAGACTGTGTTTGCTCATCCTGGTGACAGTGTTGGATATGCTGGAAAGGTGTCCCCAGGTGATGCTCCTTTCCCTAAGTGTGGTGGAAATGCGTAATGGGGGGAGAGGCCGACTCACCGAGAGAAAGAGGTATTTTCTGATGGCGGGTTCATCTGAATGACTTACTTGAGATTTGTGGTTTATTCTATTCTTTATAACGGGCTGAGCCTGTAGCTATCTTTGTTTATGGAAGCCATAACTATTTGATTGCCTGCTTTTGTGCCTACATGACAAATTACTCTGTAGGATATGTCTGTGCTGCTCTATAAAATACACAAGTCTAATCTCACCGTTGTTGCCTGATTGTATGTTACAGACATCTCTAAAGTCTCCTCTGTCTATGCATCGGTGTGATACCGTAGCAATCCCAATGCCTATGTGATCATGGTTGAACTTCCACCGTATCACTGCCTTTACCACAAATGCCTCGCAGGCCTTCCTGGACTGTTATACGCACACGATAAATAAGACAGCCATCCCACATCTTAGTACTATGAGACGCGAGCCATGTATCTAACAATCAAGTCCCAGAAAGAAACCCATCGAACGTAGATCACTCGTGATCCCAAATCAATAGAGAGACCCCCCCATCGACGTTATGGGTAGAGCCTGTCACAAAGGGAGATTCTTGACTTAGAAGGAACGCAATCCTATTCGCAGGCCCGGATCTACAGCTTCTAGTGAAGCTTCTGAAGAATCGGAGACGGGACGGGATATGTCGATGCGACCGCGGAACCGGTAGATTTATGTACCATAGCTATGCTACTTATTCATACACAAGTTAATGTTTGGCGATCAATGACTGTAAGCAGCAAGCTTCACAACCCACTCGTAATATCAGCGCTGGGACGGCAAGCATCAAGGTACCTAAAAGACAACTCTTCGCGCTCACCATCGCCACATAGTATAGACCTGCCCTATCCCTTGCCTAACTCGGGCCTGATAAGTTCTATGCCTCCTGCCCTGGGGCAATCTTTGTGGTACATTGCGAGATGAAAGTGCACTTGGTATGGAATTCTGACTTGTCTTTGAAGGTAAGAGCACAAGAAGCAGTGAATGGAAAAGAGCCGCTTGGAACGCCCTCCTATCTCATACGGCAAAACACACGACCCGATGTGGAGCCCTATTACTCGTTGCTTAGTCGCCTGCCATGCGCGCTATTCTGTTGAACCATGGCCATAAGGTCCTCATAGCTCTGGTGGTCTGCTCCATCTAGAAAGGCGGCTTGGATGGCTGTACCGTCACAATATCTCACGCCATACTTTTGATCCACCTCACAAGATGGAAATACTCTTGCGTCGGGATCCCTTTCAAGCTTATCGCGTACGCGCTGGACCACACTTGGATCAGCCCACGGATTATCAAGGTCAAGCAATTTCAGTAAACTGTCGGTCCAAGTGACTTGAAAATTCGTAAGCCGTGGGAAAGGCGCTTCTGCGAGAGTCGTGAATAGCTCTCGCCATTCGATCCGTTCGTTATATGCCGATGGCCGCTCGCCACTTGCAAAACAGTCGCGGACTGTGATAGACTCCAACGTGGTCTTGTGTCGAACAAGGAAGTCGCGTAGCTCGAGACAGATAATAATGTTGTTCAGGGTGAGTTTCCGTAGCCTTGGTAATGTAATATCTCTCAGGCCGATATCCTCCCAGTACGCTTGCCCTCCGTTTCCGAGCGTTCCCGTTTCGCGGGGGTCAAAGGAGAATTCTTCCACCGCAGCAAGGTAGTCGAAGAAGAAAGGCCCTAGGTAGTGCGAAAAGTCGCGGAAGATGGGTTGGGTAATCATGGTCCAGCCAACCCCGTTATCCCAACGTCTTAGGGAGAGATTGAAGGTCTTGAGCTGTGACAGAAAAGACTGGAATGCTTCGGTTGTGAAAACCGACACCATGAAGATGTTCAGATCGCGGAATTCGATGGATAGGGGAAGTTGATGATTGGGCGAGGGATCGATGTAATTGGATACAATTGCACGAAAGCTCGCTGCCATCAGCGCTCGCCAGGTATTTTCGCTCTCCTCCGATGGAGCATCATCCGGTTGAAATATATCACTTTGAAGGTAGTCCATCAACAGGTCAGACTCGTAGTCAAAGGGAAACTCAATCGTGAGTTTGTCAAGGCTGCTAAACATGTGTAGATTAGACAGCACTTGGTCGACCTCTTGGGGGTACACCTCCTCCAATGGTGAGCTCTGCTGATCTGCCGAGAGGTTAGTTAGATTCTCTTGAGTTTATTATCTTGATTATATGGCACGTACTCGTCTCACAGATACCAATGTACCGCAGCGTCTTGACACATGAAGCATGCCTCCCCTGGCTAATCGCGGTGATTGACCGGGCGCTTTTGGCCGTATTATTTAGTTCGAGATTGGAGAATATGCTCGGAGCAAGGATATGCCGCAACCATGTGCACGTACTACTCAGGTTTATGAGGTCAGGAAGGTATGGTAGACTCCGGGCTATGTTCTTGGGTTTCCAGTCACTATCAGGGTCTTCTTCCTCGTACTCGTACTCGTCATCTTTCGGGTCGGGTTCCTCACGGAGGAAGTCAAGCACAATATACCACACATCCAACCCGAGGGAGAAAAGCGGGAACTTATGCTGAGTCTCTGAGCCAGGTGCTAGTGCCATTCTAGGACGGTGTACGTATGGTGGGATTTAATCGTCTTTGCAGAGAGCTAGGTGTAGGACTCTATATGTATGTACCGTCAATGATTCCAGGCAACCGGTTATGATAGAAAGCTCAACCATCATTTAGCTGTTGGTGCCTAAGCCAAGACAGTAGTGCTTACGCACCTGCCTACATCGATCGATTGCCGAGGCTAGTGGACCATATTTGCCTTGATTTCACCATACCGCTGCGTGTTTAACCACCTCCTGCGCTCTCTGGGATATTAGCAAATAGCATCAAGCTTACATTCGAAGCTAAAGGTGAGAACTATATAGTAATTCCCATAGTATCTGCTAGACAATCTAAGTTCTTGTCACCCAAACTAAACCCCATAACAGGCATCGGCTTAGCCTTCGTATTTTACTAATACGAGAATATGAAGCTCACGACGACAAACCATTATGTCTAGTCGCTTCTGCTCGTGTTCATCGTTTGGGAATTTGTAGCCATTTTGCAATGGAGAGGGAAGCAGGCAGCTTACTTCCTCAGCGGCATGTAAGTATATAGGGCAAACCCACTTCGGGATCGACCAGCATGGACGGTTCCGCAGCTTGAATGGGGCCGCTGGGGTAGGAACACGACATAATCCACAATACATTTCCTATTTGGCTAGAAGGGAATATAAATATCCGCTGATTGACCATATTATTATGGATGAGTGTTGGTATAGCAAGTCTACCACTTGCAACATATTATAGAATATTCTTGTTAGTAATTCTAGTGATTGCGGGGAATGTTTCCCTCGAGAAAGAAGGATATCTCCCCCGGCGGGGATCTGAGATGGGGTCAAAACGGCAAAGTGGGCCATATCTGGTGGTTTACGAGCGACGACTAATACTATCTGTGGAAACCTCGAGCCTTACTGATTTAATCAAGAAGGAAAATGTTTTTTTAAGCATAAATTGGTTTATCCCTCCCTCCATGATCTTCTAATCCTATACAAGAGGCAGATTAATTGGTCCAGTAGCATTGTCGTTAGGGTTGAGAGATGCAGAACCCCGCATTTTATAAACCTTACCCACATTGCTGCCGTATTCAGAAATTCGCGGCGCATTTCAACAGAATATTACTCTATTGGGAAACTCGCGGCGGCGGATGCTAAACGGCGGAGAACTAAAAGATCGGAGCCGGATCTACGAGGATTTGCCCGGATATTTCTCCGTCGTGTGAATAAAAGGGTGCAAAGATGGCATAGCCGATGAAACATTGAGTCCGATTCATTCGTTTTGTTTCTCGCATCCTACGTGATCCAAACCCCCGACAAAAGTGTACTATAAAGCCACGGATCCATACACGTTGAAGCTCTCCCACCACAATCATCATGTCCCTGCCGACTCATTTCAAGCTTAACACTGGCGCTCAGATCCCCGCTGTGGGACTTGGTAAGATACAAGCGCTGGATGCTGCGGGCCAGCGGGGAATGTGCTGACCAGGACATACAGGCACGTGGAGATCTGAACCTGGTCTCGTACGGCAGGCAGTCTCTTTTGCCCTCAGCAGTGGATACCGTCACATTGACGCAGCACTGTGAGACTCCAACTTCTCTTTTGCTGCGCATTGTCTTGACTAACAAATCGCAGGATATATGGTGGGTTGTAGCACCAAGATGCAAACAAAGTTTTCGGGCCCTAAAAGGAATCAATAGGAAACGAGCACGAGGTCGGCCAAGGCATCAAGGACAGTGGTGTCCCTCGCGAAGACATCTTCATCACCAGCAAGCTATGGAACACCCATCAGCCCAACGTCGCGGAAGGTCTCCAGAAGACACTTGACGCTTTAGGCACGGACTACCTTGACCTCTACGTAATCAACCCCCTGCCCCCCCCCCTCTCCTGCCGCGTGGTAGGGCTGTCGATAGCTCGGCTGACTCCCGGATCAGCTCATTCACTGGCCAGTGCGACTTGTTCCTGTAAGTCACTTTGCTGTTTCCCTTCAAAAATACTCTCCACAGGACTGAGTTGTACGTCCAGAATGAGTCCAGCGAGCTTCTTCCAGTGAATCCCGATGGCACACGGTCCGTCGACCGATCCTGGGACCAGAGTGAGACATGGCGCCAGATGGAGGAGGTATATAAGTCCGGCAAAGTTAAGGCGATTGGCGTAGCCAACTGGTCGATCCCCTATCTGGAGGAGCTCAAAAAGAAGTGGACCGTGGTCCCGGCTGTCAATCAAGTCGAGTTGCATCCCTTCCTTCCTCAGCACGCGCTGAAGGAGTGGTGCGACAAGCAGGGAATCCTCCTCGAGGCCTACTCACCACTTGGCTCTGACGGTAAGTGCTCCTTGACATGGTTTGTGTGCTTTTTATGCGCTAACTATTTGAATTTGGTTGTTTCTAGGCGCTCCGCTCATGTCCGATTCCGTAATCCAGGAGATCGCTAAAAAGAATGATGTATCACCCGCCACGGTACTCATCAGCTATCATGTCAACAGGGGCGTGGTGGTACTGCCCAAGTCGGTTAAGGAAAATCGAATTTTGGGCAACAGTCAAGTCATCCCGCTCTCCCAGGAGGATATGGATGTGCTGAATGGCCTCGCTGCCCAGGGAAAGGCGAAGCGTATCAACACACCTCTGTTTGGATGGGATCTTGGATTCGATGACTGGTACACTCAGTAAAATGTCTAAAGTGTGACGATTAATCGTACAAGTTGCTATAGAGAATTAGAGTTTTTTCTATTTTCATTTGAAATGAGAGGAAAATAATGGAATCTGCTGATGGTTGAAACCCGCCCTGGCTGAAATAGAATGTAATACGATCTAGTTTCTCCTTCACACGGCATCTGAGGGCAGAGCACATCCAGTGATCGAGCAAGTCAAATGAAGGTGTTTTACGATGTTTCTAACCTAATTGCAGGGTTGCTATAATAGAAAAGAACGTAGCCCTTCCGTAGTATTTATTTCTCCTTTATTATTTTTTATTTTTTTGACCAATGTTGTAGTTCCATGGACAGTAGATCAAAGTCCATGCATCCTTCAACTCCTAGCTATCTCATCATGTCTCACTGGTACTCTGAGAATCAAAAACTCTATGAAGTCGGAAAACAAAAAAAAAGGACCTTAGACGGCACTAATGGCTTAACGCTGAAAAATGTCTTTATTTGATCTATAGAATCTAAACTTTATACGGATGTGGGGAGATGCCCTCTTGAAGAGCCTTCAGTCGTAAAGCCAGCAGCTTGGAGGCATACCGGGTCATGGGAAGAAAACCAACCATAATCCACAGGTTGGGCACTCCCGTCTCCCGGTAGGCCGTCTTGTACTCGCCCTCCTCATCGATACCCCAAATAGGTCCACATTGGCTGGCAATCTTCTCACCAAGCGTGGCTCGGATGGAGTCGATCGTATTGGAAAAGCCGGTAGCAAAGACAACCAGGTCAAAGTGCTTCTCACGGCCGCCGTTCAAGATCACCTTGTCCGAGGTGAATTCCTCAATAAAGCCTGGCTCAACCTTGATGTTACCATTGATAATTTCCTCACAAGCACCAGCATCGAAGTAGAATCCACCGTTCCGGGTCTGACCCAGTGTAGAGTTGCCCGTATTGCGTTGGCCGCGCCATGTGCGCAGACCTCGAGCGTTAAGCGCTTCGAGCAGGGGTCTATCCAGATCCTCAAGGTCCTTGGCGGTGCGCCTGCTGAGTTCTTCACCGGGTCCAACTGGCGTAGAGAAGAAGAGTCGATCCTGTACTTCGAGATCAGGGAGGTTACCATGCTTGTCGGGCGCGTACCCTCCAAGCATGCGGGGAACCGAATGTGTCAAAGACATGATGTAGGTCGGCGACCGCTGGAGGAGGGTCACGTCAATTCCCAGGCGGGAGCACTCGAAAGCAGTGTCAAAGCCCGAGGATGACGTTCCGACGACACAGACCTTCTTTCCGACAAACTCTCGGGCGCTGTCGTGTGCGCTGGAGTGACGGATCACTCCCCGGAAATCATCCATGCCAGGGATGGTTGGGGTGTAAGGGACACCGCATAGTGACGTGGCCATAATGACCTGCTTGGGGTGTAGTGTCCGAGTCTCCTTGCCCTCCTTGTTGATGATAATGGTCCATTTACCCTCGGTATCTTGCTCCGCCTTCTCAACCGAAGACTTGGTCCAGATGTTGAGCTCCAGAGCGGAGGCATACCACTGCATATATAGAGCCTGCTTCTGGGCCGGAGTATGCGTGGGCCAATGTTGAGGGTATTTGAAGTATGGCAATGCATCGGGCCAGTGCGGGAAGTGCAGTGAAAGATATTCGTAACGCTTCTTCCAGATATCTCCGACTTCGTCGCTGCGCTCGATAATCAGGTTTTCCATGCCAAGAACCTTGCAACGTGCTGCCATGGCGAGACCACTGGTAGAGATGAATTAGTATTACAGAATGCACCCACCATGCATGGGTCCTTACTTTTGACCACCCCCAATGATCAGAACCTCCGGGTCAACATTGTTGATGGCCTCTGATCTCTGGCTGGCCCAGCTAGTGATACCGGTCATGTGTCCATCTGGTGCGGGCTGTTCGGGGAACTGCTTAAGGCTCTCAGCAACAGTATTCATGATGTAAATTCTCCAGCCACCTTGAGTGAGGACTGCATTGATAACAGCCGAAGCAAGAACAAGCTCTGTCTCAAAGGACACAACAAATTGTAGATAAGAGTAGTCGGGGTAAGGTCGGGAGATCGAAGGCACAGGCTCGAGAAATTCGAAACGTCTAGCTTTGGTCTGAGGGAACAGGTCGGTAGCGGCTTTCAAGATGGCCTCTCTGAAGTTAAATGTGCGGAAGTCCCAGGTGAATGAGAGCCTGTCACGCCACACGCCTGTATGTCGGATGTGAGCTGAAGTCCAGAAAAGTTTTAAATTTTGTCTGGGAGTGGTCGTACCATGGTCAAGGAACAGCCCAGCATAAGCTTGCGCATCTCCTTCAGACATGGCCTTAGAGAGACGGGCCACAATGCCCTCGGCCTCCTTCTGAGCATCGCAATCGGCAGGGATATCAACACCCAAGATGTTGGTAGTAGGCAGAGGGTGGTTATACTTGAAGTCGTACATGAAATTGTCAGCGACAGGTTTTGGCACCCGGTCGCGATTGAGTGCCACATTCTTCGACTCGATGTTAGCCGTCGAGACCAAATCGGCTGTCGCAGAGTCTTGTACGTAAGGTGCCATTTTCTGTAATTGTGACGCAAGGAATGCTGGCGGGGTGTCTGTTAGGCAGTATTCAAGTTCCAACCTCATGGAAAGACGAATGCGTCTGAGCTGGCTAATATACTCTGACCTGGCCAACGAACAACGTGATCCCTATCTTCACTGGCACTTTCAGTATATTTCCTATTTGGGAAAGTCTCGGCGAATTTCACCACCACTGGATTTCAATGATTTTTATCATGGTCACATGACCGGAGATACCCCCCATCTGATCGGAGATCGACCGATTGACTTTTCTTGCATCTGGTGAATCTAGCGTTGGAATCTACAGTAGTTCTTCTCGAGCGGGAAATTACTCGATATGGAAAACAGCGGCGACAGCATGGACACTCTGCAACTGTTGTGCTGGTGATCCCCCATCCTGCAGAGTAGTTGCCCAACAGTCCATTCAGGAAAGCCCGTGGTCGACCATAGCGATGATCTGTATTGCCCCATCGGACTCGATTAGCTCTATCATGCGGTAGAAACCTAAGGTTGGCCGGACCGACATTACGAATTTACTCTAGACTAGCGATTAGGGCAAGTATATAACCTCCGTCTTCCACGGTGCAAAGTTGCAGTCAAGCTCTCTCGTCTTATTACACTGCCTGCAGCGCCACGAGCACCGCCAAATTTATCAAGTACAAGGACATCAGCTCATAGTAGACACTGACAATGTCGTCCGACAACCGCCGTGTCAAGTTTGCGCTTTTCGGCCTCGGCCGCCTGGGAGTCCTTCGTGCCCGTATTCTCGCCTTCCAGCAGCCTCGGATCGAACTCGTCGCCGTCTGCGATACAAAGCCCGGTACTGACAAATGGGCCGCAGAAAATCTTCCTCCATCCGTCAAGCACTTTTCAGAGCCTCAAGAATGCTTGAGGAACAGCGGCGCTGAGGCAGTCCTCATCTGTACCGCGACGGCTACACACGCGCCCTTGATCCTGCAGGCCCTTGATCTAGGCTTGCACGTTATGTGCGAGAAGCCCGTCTCTGTAGACATCGCTACTACTCAGGCAGTGGTCGAGAAGTCTGCTTCTCGGCCTGACCTCAAGTTCCTTGTTCCCTTCACTCGCCGATGTCAGTCACCCTAGGTCCCATGCTTTGCAGAGTTTCAGAGACTGACTCGCACTAGATGACAAGTCCTACCGCCAGGCTAAGGCCCTGGTCGATAATGGAGATCTAGGCGACATCCACGCAGTTGAGACGACTGGTATCGACCAAGCAGACCCAAATGGTATGGCTCTCATTATCCCCAGGTGTTCTCCTATACTGACCGTTCTATTCAGCCTTTTTCGTGTCCTTTTCTGAGCAATCTGGCGGCATCTTTCTTGATTTTGGCATTCACACTGTCAGTCCCAGCATTTCCTCCCTCCCTCACCATCCACTCCACTAACACGGAACTAGGTTGACGCCGGACGATACCTCTTAGATGTCAAGTCAGGCCTTTCCAACCCCAAGAAGCAAGTAAACAGAGTCATCGCCTTCGGTCAGGTAGCTGTCTACGGGGACTTAGCCAAGTATGGCGACGCCGACAACGCATGGGGCCTGGTAGAATTTGCCAACGGCAAGATTTTTAAGACTTACCTCGGTCGCACGTTAACCAGCGGTTTCGAGGACACGACTCGATTATGTGGCACCAAGGGACACTCTATCATCAGCGCGAACTCGAATGTCGAGATTCGGGACCATCTCGGCATTCGCACACAGTCTGTGCCTGATGCGTTCACTCTCTTCGATGCGACGTTCCTAGCTGACCTCGCCGAGTTCGCCGATGCGGTGCTTGACAACAAGCCCATGACCTGTCAACCGGAGGATGCCTTCGAGGCGGGCAAGATCTGCGCTGCTCTGCAGTACTCCTTCCGCAACGGCGTACCTGTGTATTTCGACGTCAACGGTCTACCCATCATGGAGTCCAAATAAGTTATGAAATAATTAGAAACGGTCTTAAAATAGAAAAAGAAGAATAAACATGGGATAAGTAGAACTTCATCTGCATATTCATGACACTTATAGAAGAACTGAACTAAGTAACAAATTGATCATTATGGGGTAGTCTATGGACAGTTCAGCCTTAGGATTTGTGCAAAAGGAAAAACGAGTTGTTTGGCGTATACTTATAAGTTGTCTAAACAGAAGGGATCCCAAACATTGTGTAGCTTGAATCTTGACGAGCATGTCAGTCTTGGTGAGTCGCGGCTAAAACCAGGTGCGCAGACCTACCGCACCGTCTGGAAACGTTAAAACAGGATTTGCCAAGGGAAAGGTAGTCTCTACGACGTTTTAGCTGACCTTGAAGATCTGCAGAATGTCTTTGGTTCTGTGGCAGGCATGGTGCCATTCATGCAGCACTTGCATCGAACGTACTATACTTAGTGGCCCGAGGCATGTAGTTATTGGAGGTTTGAGTACTGGTCGCAAACCGGTTATAGTAGATTATAGTGGGTTACACTGGTTTTATCTTAGATAATTATTAGTATAAAATAGTTAAGTGGGTTCTATACTAAAATCTAATTAATTATTATAGTAAGATAAACAGTTTTTTAATATTATAATTATAGATTAATATAAATATTATTTATTTAATATAGTTATAGAATTAAAACTATATAGTAATAAAATAGTTTTTATACTGTTTAAAAATATATTTATTTTAGTTAGAATATAGTATAAATATTATATATATACTATATTAGAAAAGTCTTTTACAGTTTACTCT
>NW_022475018.1:0-28883 GCF_009193445.1 Aspergillus pseudotamarii
CTTTGTTCTTTTTGTTGTTGTTGTTGTTGTTGTTGTTGTTGTTGTTGTTGTTGCTATGTTGGTGGTTTGCTGCTGGTTTGGTGGAGATGAATTGTTCTGAGTGGTGTCGGTGGGTTATGTGGATATAGATATAGATATAGATATAGATAGATGTATGTGATGTGATGTGATGTATGTAAGGGCCAGCGTCTGAAGAAGAAGAATAGTAACCAGCAGAATACCTCACAATTTAATTATCGGAGATTAAACGACCACATCCAGGAACAGGTAATGAAAGTAATTAAAGAAGTGAACAAAACCAAAAAAATAAAAATGTGACCGGTACCAGTGACAATTACGGTGCCGTGAGAGGTCCTTCCATCATTTTATATACCAGTCGACTTTACCGCTACAACTCTGTAGTAGTATCCAAGTAGGTAATCAGAATCAATTCCCCTCCCTCCCCTTTCATAGATAGCCAAGGTAAAATAGCAAATAATACTGAGAGAAAAAAAAAAACAAACAATAATAATAATGATAATGGCGCCAATAGGAAAAGGCTAAAGTATCACAATCACAAACCCCCAACCAAGATGCTCACCACACCAATAACACATAACCAGGGTATCCCTGGTTTCACACAACTAAGCGCTAAAAGAGAACATGACAGGGAGCGGTTGTGGAACCAGGGAGTCTTTGTGTGCTAGACCCTTGTGTGAAATGGCCCACGTTGGGCAGCCATATGACACACTAGGACAAAGAGCACGAGGTGAGATGCAGAACCCCTGCAGCTATTATACCTTTCGGATGTGACTGGGTTTACTACTAGTAGGCTCTTCCTGGTTCTCTCTTTCTCTCGCCCATGATTCGGATTTCGTGGCTGTTTTGTTTTTTTTTTGTTTTGTTCCCCACCACCATTGTTGAAGTAGATCGAGTTCGTGTCATTGGTTCGACTTGGCGGTTAGGGTTGGGGGCTAGGCTGGATCGGGAATGGACAGGAACTCGATCCGTCCAGTGATCAATGGATTCCTGGTTTTACTTTTTCCCTGGCTGGGGGGAATGCACGAGGAGGACGTAGGGGGCTGTAACTGCTTATCTGGGGTTAGGTTCATGAACTATAGATCGGGTGGGGGAATGGGTGGATGGGCTGCATCCCTGCGCTGGATGCGTCAGGGGGGATTTGGAATCTTTCTCCTCCAACCATGTGCTCATATGTGCTTACGCGGGTGCTTGAACCCTGCAGGGTGTGTACTGATGTATCTTTTGTATCATGTGCATTGGCTAGTTATAAGTAACCGTATTGTCATCCCGCTATACAACAAGTAGCCGGGCTAGCTCAATCGGTAGAGCGTGAGACTCTTAGTCATCACGGTATCTCAAGGTTGCGGGTTCGACCCCCGCGTTCGGCTTCTCTTTTTGCTTTTTGCTTTCGCGTTTTGCTCTATCTGCTGTCACTCAAAAGTAGTTGGCATACACGGTCTGTCCTTCGCTAATGTCCCAGGCCGTAGATGCACGGAAGGGCAAGCGGCATTCAAGGCTTGACTACGCGCAGGAATGGCAATGCGAGATCCGTGAAGAAGGTCACAGATCCGTCTGTACCGGCAGTCGTGACATTTTTCTCGGGTAGGCCGCAGACCGAGGCGAACGACCCGTACTCTTTCCTTTTCTGCGCCACGTACTGGACGTACTGGTCAACCGGGCAGCTGCTTCCGGGTCCCGAGCGGCAGGATGGGATGGCTGTGGACATTAGTGAGACATATTACAAATGAAACCGGGAAGGAGAAAAGGAAAATGTAGGGTCGTGGTATGATAGGGACAAAGCAAAATAACATATATCTTGCGAGGGAGACTCACGGTACACGGCATCGTTGAGCAAGATCCGGACGTTAGCCGTACTCTTCCCGCCTGATGTGCAAGTGAGACGCTCGAAAGCAATAGTTCCGCGCATTGGATTCACATTGCTGCTAACGTAGATCTATGGGGGGGGGGGGGGGGAAACATTAGCCCACCGCAAGATGGTCCAAAAGCAAAGCAACGTACCCTATCCCGATCCATCTTGTCCGAGGTCAGCGGCTTCTGCTCATCAAAAACACCCAGGATAGAAGCGAGTTCATTGATCTGATTATCATGGGTAAAGGCCACCACCAGCGGGGGCAATTGCAGGGTATCGTTGCCCTTCTCAGCAGTGACGGATGGTCCTTCCTTCAACAGGTTGACCACGCCCTGTAGCACAGGAAGCATAACGGTCATGTTCTTGCCGACACCAGGCCCTGCCATATACCTGTTAGTCGTGTTTCTTCCCTTTCCGTGATATACATACCTGTGCCGTAGTAGTATCGCAGATCCTGAGCATATTCATATTCTAGGATCTCTTTCTTAGTGAACACATCACACCACGGGCTGACCTGGCCGGTGATCTGTGTCTCAAAACCGCACAGGTAAGGGAACAAGGAGACCTGGTCATCCGTGAGAGTGAGATTCCCGGAGAGTTTCTGATTGAGGCGTTTGGTGATGGGAGGAAGATAGATGTCTTGCCATTCGGATTTTTGGTCTCCTCCACTGGCATCCTTAAAGTTGGGACACTGGTCAGAGGTAGCTAAGGAGTTGCCAACAGCACTCGAGGCATCTGCATCCACAACGTAGACGTCACCGTAAGAAGCATTGGGGCCCAGATACCCGCGAGCGAAGAGTCTGTTCACCAGATTAACCACTATGCACGAAGCAGAGCAATTTGCCTACCTCGCGGAATCAATGGTTCGCTGATAGTCATTCGCCCACAGCAAGAAAGGAGTGTTATCCCGGTAGAAATTCGGATACCGGAATCGCAAATCGGCACCAAGGTTGTATCTATCTCATGTCAGCGAACAAGCGGCCCTGTGGGAGATCGATTGGCTTACAGCTCCTTATAGCCAGTAATGGACAACTGACTAATCTCTTGGTCGGGGTGCCTCAGCACTGGACTCCAATCGGAGATGAAGCTCAGCGACCCGGTAGCGCGATAGTCGGCGGATTGGAACTGGATGATATTGTGTCATTATTTAGCACGAGAGAAATCCATACTTGAGAGCATACCGCTTCGTGGAGGTCCTCCCATTCCTGGTAGGCACCGGGGTCAGGGTATCTGCTGCCATGACGGACAATGTAAACAGCTTGGTCCACGGAGCATTCGCCAGGGACAGTAGATGCAATCTTGTTGACATTGGGCCCTGGACTCATCAGACAACTAGTTTATCCTCGAGGAAATGGGTGTAGAAAGAAGCCTACCCGCGAACCACGGAGAATTAGCACCTAAATGCTCCAACGGTTCGAACGCCTTGGCCGAGGCCGCAGAGCTCAGACCCAGTAACCACAAGGTTCTCAGTGCCACACCCATTGTTCCGTCGGTAGTCACAAACTGGGAGAATAATTGCTGGACTAGACTTAATGAGAGTACAACGTGAAAGAGAAGTTTAAAGCTACCGGTCAGTCTGATTTATTTATATGGCTTGATGATAACCACGCGATTAATTCAGGGGACGGTGTACAGAGTAGAACAAATCAAAAAAGCCATGACCACGCCAGGTCTCCACAGTAGCTCGGTCGCAAATTGATCGAGAAGTATAGCCGATGTCGAAATCCTGGTCTAAGAGACTAAAGGATCAGAAGGAGGGCGGCCGTTCCGCTCAACTGCCGCGGATCAGCCACGTGCATCAACGCTAAGATGAACCGTCGCAAAATTCATATTACTCTCGATATTCTTCATTTATTTACCAAGTCAAACGAGACATTATCGAGTGATGCGATACTAAGCCGAGCAATCAATCATGAATCAATACGCTGCCTCATGTCTGGAAAATCCACCGAGGGTCTTGATCTCCTTGGAATTCACTTGAATTTCCAATATCACCCATTATCACTTGTAGCCCTTCTCTTTCCCTGACTTCTGCTTTCCGGATATTCTCACGCCTTAAAACTTGCCAGAGAATGCCTACAACGATAATGTTCGCAACGAGGTATCCCAATGAGAATCCATGGCCGAGATAATAACGGGGGCTCGTCTCGGTTCGATAGAGCTGCGTCCCTAGAACAGCCCCAAGGTTCCCAATTGAAATCTGCATGGCGTTGGCAATTGCCCGCTTTGTCTGCCCAGACACGTTATTAGCCGGCCACGAAAGCACAATGGCCACTGCGGGATAGATCCCGGCTGCGGCAAAGATAGTGCCCACATAGGATACCCCCGGCCGGTGGTCCGTCAGTAGGATGATATAACCGATACAAGCGAGGGCAGTAGATCCCATAATGAACGGCGCCCGACGGCGGGTGCGCTCTGAAAGGACGGCAACAGTAATCGTGAGAACGAATGCAACAGCGTACGGGGGAACGGAGAGAAGTTGGGCTTCAGCGGCTGTGTACCCTAGCTCTTTGATAATAGTAGGCTGCGCATTGTCAGCAATTCGATCAAACTAGTACTGCTCCATAAGTCCTCACCATAAAAAGAGACAGTGTATACATCGGAAGGGACATTGTATGGAAACCAAGTCCGTATAGCCAGACCTTCGGGTCCTTGAAAGCATCCAAAACCCCTGACCAGGTGAACTTCTCGTCCCGCATCGAGTCATTATCGTTCCTCAGGCGAAATTGGATAAACGCCCTTTCTTTTTCTGATAGAAACTCCGCTGTGGAGGGGTAGTTATAAACCCAGAAGTAAGCAATAACGGACATGACGACTGTTGCCAGCCCTTCCTAAGCCAGAGTAAGCTGGTAAAAGCTTTAGCGTCGAGAGTGAGTAGACACATACCAGGATGAAGATCCACCTCCATCCGTTATATCCACCAACACCTCGCATATGTGCGATGCCCTGAATGATAGTCAGCGTGTTGTATTTTGGGTGTCTTCTACAGAGGACGTACCCAGGCTAGGACACCACCAAAAGCACCAGCTAACGACGCAGCGCTAAAGAACAATGCTACCCGATAGTGCTGCTCATTCCTCTTATACCACATAGACAAGTAAAACACAACTCCAGGGAAAAGTCCGCTTTCTGCAATGCCAAGGGCTATTGTTGGAAAAAGCCTTCCGGTTGCCGTGGATCAAGAGACCCAGCAAACCGGAAAGACCTCCAACCCATCAGTATTTCTTCTTACGAGTTGCTTGAGCTAGGCATACCTGTCCGTGAAATCAAGTAACCAGCATAATTCTGCACGACACCAAGAAGAGTAGCAACGATACCCCAGACCAATGTGAGCGTAGGAAGCCAGATCCGCGGCGTGGTTCTTTTCAACACGATATTGCAGGGAATTTCAAACAGCACGTAACCGATGAAGTAGAGTGTCAGACCCGTTAAGTATTGGTTACCAGCTATGTGCGTCAATCGCCGTCAGTGAAGCTTTCTTCCAATGGTTCGTTTCGGTAGTTCGTACTCATGTTGATATCAGTCGTCAAGCCCTCAAGGCGGGCATTGCCCACTATACGGAAGAATAATTAGAACAAACCCATCTTGCTTCAGTAAAAAGGTTTATACCATTGCTACGATCTAAAAATGACAAGAGATACAGTATTGTCAACGGTGGAAGGAGTCGCATATCCAGTTTCCGTAGTAGGGCCTTCTCGTTGATGCCATTATGTTCATCAGCAAGTGTGCTCGCGGTAGGAGAAACAGTCTTTGCTTTTCCGGGTAAGGAAGTAATCTTTACTTCCTTATTGGAATCTGCCATGATTGAGGGGGCCGTAGTAAACTGAATAGCCGTGCTGAAGAAACCGTGGTTAGGGTCGACGCTGAAAGGCTACGAAATCTTAGGCCAGGCAAAGGCTGGTTATTTAAAATAAGCAGAAGGTTTGGGGTACCACATGGCAAACAGCACATCATCGCCCCAGCATTTCACGCGATGAGGACAGCGAATGACACAAAGTCGCAAGATCAAGACCACTACTTTCTCCCGCAGAGGGGTTGATCTTGCAGTGTATAGAAAGTGTAGACCCACTAATCAGCAAATCATGAATGCCGACAGCCTTGGCACGGCCAGACAGACCTAAATAAAGCGGTGGACGAGGTAGCGTAGGCAGCGTTTAGTACTTCACAGGGATGATGGATGAGCAATTGGGCCTCCGCGATGGCGACATTGGAGACAGCCGGGGCTAAAAAGGAAAGATCATCCATTGCAGGAAAGCTATACTAGTATACCGGCAAGTTTATGACCCTATGAGATCGTGTAATCGGGTGTGGGGGCGCATGTCCAACAGCTAATGATCTTTCCGCTTGCTTAAACAACATTTTGTATTCCAAGATACCTATTGCTGAAGATTATCAGGGCACAGTAGATCACGCCATCAGCCTGCAGATGAAGAATCGAGAAATTTATTCCTTCTACGAAGTAGTAACGCATTCTATGCCAATTACCCTATTGAAAACAGAGCCATTGGAATGGCTTTCGACTCAATTGATGGATATAGATAGTTGATTGACTGATTCACCAGAGATATTTCTTAATTATTGTGACCCCTGGATATTTTCTGAGAGCGGTGGTCCATAGTAATAAGAGAAAGAGAGGGAGGGGTAAAAGAGAATGCTATGGGAGAAGAGTCTTATGGGAAAAGACCTGACTATCATAGAAGAGTCAGGATCATAATTCAATTGAGATCCAGAATGAGGTTATCTGAACTGAATCAGTGTATTGTCGTATCCAAGGGTATATGTAGTAGTAGTCGTGTCGTGCCTCGCAGGCATATGGGGGTATCAGGTATCCAGGCATCCATGCCACTTTCCGTTTCCGTTCCAGTCCCATACCCCAACCAAATCCAACGCCATAAGAAAAAAAAAATCCCAGATATTCCATCCCAAAACACCCAAACCAAGAGAAAAGTGTAAAGAAAAGAGAGAAGAAAGAAAAGAAAACACGCCGGTCACCAAAAGAAAAGAAAAGAAAAAGAACAGAAAAAGAAACGCAACACACACCACACACAAAACACACAAAACACACAAAACATACACCACACGTAAACATCACACAAAACACATAACAGACAATACACAATACATCATACATAACACACAACGAAATCGTCATGTTCATAAAAGGGAATTCATCTAATCTATCATGCGGGCGCTTTCTAAGAAGCCTACGCGGTATTCTGTAATGACACTGCATAACTTTTGGTGACACATGCTGGAAAAAGAAACAAAACGCAAGCAAAAGAATTAACGAGGTTGCCTTCCATGACATGGAGATCATGGAGTTCATACGGCTCCCTCTTCTTAAGTAAAGTAAATGACCTAAGGCGCCAGAATCAATGCAAGCAAAGCCATGCGACAGTAGAGGCCATATCTCATCTGTAGATCCAAAGTTAGCATGGTCACGTCCGATAACAAGCACCAAGGGGAGACCAACCTGTCTGAAATAGGCCGCCCGCTGGTCGAAGTCAACCTCCTCCGCAATCTCCGCATTTCTGGGCAAGGGGTGCATCACAACCATGTGGCTCTTAGCGTGCTTGAGAAGAGCATTGTCAATGACGAAGCTGTTCTTGAGACGCTCATACTGTTCCAGGTCGGCGAAGCGTTCCTTCTGTACGCGGGTAGAGTACAAAACGTCGGAACGAGCAACGATCTCCGGAGTCAACTCCTCGGACTCCACAACCAGCTGGCCGGAAGCAATAACTTGCTGGCGAACCTCTTCCGGCAAGGACAAATCCTTAGGGGCGACAAGCTGCACCCGCACGTCGTAGAACTGGAGAAGCTTAATAAGAGAATGGACGGTGCGGCCATATCTCAGGTCACCAGTGAAGGTAATCGTCAAGCCAGTGACAGTTCCCAGTTCTTCACGGATGGTGAAGAGATCCAGGAATGCCTGCGTCGGGTGCTCAACACTTCCATTTCCACCGTTGACGACGGGAACAGGGGAGAACTTGGCAGCGATTTCAGTGCTGGTCGGGTCTGGATGACGGAGAACGACAGCGTCTCCATAGCAGCCGAGGGTTCGGAGGGTATCTTGCAAGCTCTCACCCTTCTTTGTCGAAGAATGCTCCGTCGAGATGGCAATGGTACGTCCTCCAAGACGCTGCATAGCAGCGTCAAAGGAAGCAGACGTTCTGGTCGAAGGCTCATAGAAGAGGGTGCAAAGGACACGGCCCTTCAGGACATCGAGGACGCCCTGACGTTGAACACCGAGACGCATTTCTTGGGCCACAGTGAAGAGCAAGTGTAGGTCGGCACGGGTGAACTGGCCGACAGAGAGCACGTGCTTCTGTCTGAAAGTTGACCGAGAGAGCATTTCATGCAGAGGAGAAGAGGTTTGTGAGACGGTAGGATACAAGGGAGGTCCAAGTTCACCGACAGCAGGGGCCTGGTCCAAGGCCCGACGTGAAGGGCGAGCAGGAGTTCCCGCAACTGACAGCCGTCCATCGATACCCTCTGGCCGGGCCTGCACTAAGGGAGACATGGCCTTGACAGAAGGAGATGCCGGCACAATCCGGTGGGCAGACATATCCGTTCCCTTCGGAGCATCGGGTGTGATCTCGCCGTCGAGGCAGGATGTCTTTCCTTGGAAGGTAACCCGCTGGACAGATCCTTTCACGCTCTTTCCGCTGATAGGAGACCACGCGTGCGCGTTCTGGAACAGGTACGGGCGGTCAACTTCGACCTCAACTGAACAGTCGACCTGATCGTGTAGCTCGAAGATCTTCTTGGGGTTCTCATACAGGCGAGCGATGATATCCTGGACGGTCAGGCGACCCTCCGACACGGCAGTGAAGAGCAGTGGCAGAGTTTCAGCGATACCGACCTCTGGGGAAGCCTTCTCGCCAGCAAGCTGGAACGGAATGCTGCCAATGGAGAAAACATCAATGGTGCTAAGGTTCTCCCAGAGGGCCTTCTGATCTTCAGCGGAAGGTAAGAAGCTGCATTCAGGGTAATCTTCCTGAGACAGGAAGAGGCTGAACACAGAGACATCGCAAGTCACCTTGAGACCCTTCTCCTTGCTAAGCGCGATGAGAGTAATATCTTCCTTGGAGGAGACACTCATGACGTGGATGTTGCGACTGTGGAGGCTTGCCAGCAAAAGGACCGAGGCAAGGTCGGTAGACTTGGCATCTGTGATGATTGGCTTGCTCGAAGGCCAAGCGCCGAAGTGGCTGGTGACTGCTGCGACCTTGCTGATATTTCCAGAAAGGTGGTTGAAAGGAATGAACAGAGAACCCACATCTCCAGTAACCTGACCGATTTGCTCAGCGTTGGTGGAAGTTGCTACAACGGAAAAGTTGAAGTCACAGAAAGAAGCATTCTGGGCATTCTGTTGGGCAACCTTCAATGCGCGAGCATCAGTGACAGAGGCATCGATGCCAACAGGCATGACGCGCACCATACTGAAGCCGGCAGCCATAGAAGCCTTGGTCACAAGCTCGAAGTCCTTGGAGCCAGGAGTCATAAGACCGGGCACAAAAGCGGCAATGTTGATTAAGCCAGGAAGTGTGACAGTGCGATGGCTGGTCTGATAATCAATTGTCTGCACGGCCAGGTCATAGTGACGAGCAATAGCTTCGATCAGGATCTTGGCGTTCTTGACATTGGTGACCAAGGGGGTCTGGTAGTCAACAGCCATTCGGCGAGTGCGGTAACCCTTACTCATATAGTTGGCTGGGCGCCTGAATCGGTTGCTAGACGGCAAGTTGATGTAGAGATCGATGAGGTTGTTCGACAAGTGCTGAGTGAGAGAGTACTCGGACTTGAGTTCATCCTCCTGGCCTGGCAGGATCTCGAGGTACTTGACAGGGACACCGTTCTCCTTCAGGAAGTCGGCAGTACCAGAAGTAGCAAAGAGGTTGAACCCAATCTGGTGCAGCTTGCGAATTGACGGCAACATCTCGAGTTTCTCCTTGTATGAACCGATAGAGAACAGCACATTGCGTTTCGGTAGGCGGAAACCAGTCGACAAAAGTGCCTTGAGATAAGCTTCGTACTTGTCGCGGCCGAAGGAAGCAACTTCACCGGTGGAGGCCATCTCGACACCCAAGACCGGATCCGCACCAGAGAGACGGGAGAAGGAGAACTGGGGCACCTTCACGCCAACGTAGTCCTTGGGAACACTGACAGGAGGGTATTCCTGGAAGGGAACCCCGAGCATCGCCTTGGTGGCCATCTCGATGAGGTCAACTCCCATGACCTTGGAAACGAATGGGAAGGAACGAGAAGCTCTGACGTTACACTCGATGACCTTAATATCATTGTCCTTTGCGATGAATTGAATGTTGTAAGGACCAGTGACATTAAGGGCATTACCGATCTTCCTAGTAGCCTCCTCGATGCGCCGGACGGTCTCTGGGTCCAGATCCTGCGGGGGCAAGATCAATGTGGCATCACCAGAGTGGACACCAGCATTCTCGACGTGCTCAGAGATAAAATGCCCAACCATGGTACCGTTAAGTGCCACAGCGTCCATCTCGATCTCCTTGGCGTTCTCAATATACTTGGTGATAACAACAGGATGCTCGCGCGAAACCTCAGCGGCTTGGTTGAGATAGCTGGCAAGATCATGCTCGGAGTAAACAGTGTTCATGGCAGCTCCGGAAAGCACATAAGAAGGTCGGACAAGCACAGGGTAGCCAACCTTGTCACAGAAGCTGGTTGCTTCTTCGATGCTAGTAAGCTCCTTCCACGCGGGCTGGTCAACACCGATACGGTCAAGCATACGCGAGAACTTGTATCTGTTCTCAGCTCCATCGATCATCTCAGGAGAGGTTCCAAGAATGCGGACATTGAGACGGTGGAGAGGCAGGGCGATGTTGTTTGGAGTCTGACCACCCATGGACATGATAACACCACTGGAGGATTCCAGCTGATAGATATCCAAGACAGTCTCCAAGTTAATGTTCTCAAAGTACAAGCGATCGGCTTCGTCATAGTCTGTACTGACCGTTTCAGGGTTATAGTTGACCATAACGGTCTTGTAGCCCTGTTCACGGAGAGTGCGGATAGTACGGACAGAACACCAGTCGAACTCAACGGAGGAACCAATTCTGTAAACACCAGATCCTAAGACCATGATACCCTTATCATTGAACGCAACATCATGTTCAGAGGCATTGTAAGTAAGATACAGATAGTTGGTCACCGAGGGGAACTCAGCAGCAACGGTATCAATCTGCTTGACGATAGGGATGATACCAGCTTCAACACGCATGCGACGGACGGCGAGCTCGTTGGAGCTAATGAACTTGGCAAGTTGACGATCAGAGAAACCCAGCTGCTTGGCCTGTCGAATAAGAGGTCTGGGAACAGTGGTAGCATTATAAGTGGTCATAAGCTTGCCAAAGTCACTGAGACCCTTAAGTCTGCTAAGGAACCACTTATCGATCTGGGTCAATTTCCAAATGTCATCGACGCTATATCCGGCGGCCATTGCGTTGGCGATGGCGAACAAGCGCTGATCGGACGGAGTTTGCAGTTCGCCCTTGATGGACATAAGTGCGCTAGTCTCGTTGAAACCAAGATTGTGGAAATCAACGGAGCGAATGGCCTTCTGAATCGCTTCCTCGAAGGTTCGCCCAATGCTCATGACTTCACCAACACTCTTCATAGAGGAGCCAAGCTGAGTAGAGACACGAGTGAACTTCTTAAGGTCCCAGCGGGGAATCTTCACAACACAGTAGTCCAGGGAAGGCTCGAAACAGGCGCAAGTGACCTTAGTAACAGAGTTCTTGATCTCATTCAAAGGAATGCCCAAACCAAGCTTGGCCGCAATGAAGGCAAGAGGATAACCAGTAGCCTTTGAAGCAAGAGCAGAGGATCTTGACAGACGAGCATTCACTTCAATGATACAGTACTCCTTCGAGAATGGGTTGAGCGCATACTGGATATTGCACTCTCCAACAACGCCAAGATGCCGGATCACATTGACAGCGGTTGTGCGCAGCATGTTGTAGTCCTCATCAGAAAGAGTCTGCGACGGCGCAACAACAATGGAATCACCGGTATGGATACCAAGAGGGTCGAAGTTTTCCATGTTACAAACAGTAATACAGTTGTCTCTGGCGTCACGGACAACCTCGTATTCGATTTCCTTCCAGCCCTTCATACTCTTCTCAATCAAAACTTGGGGGCTGGCAGCAAATGCCTTTGTGCAAAGGTCCTTCAGTTCATCCATGTTATTAGCGAAACCACTGCCCAGACCTCCAAGAGCGTAAGCAGCACGGACGATGACAGGGAACTTGATTGTCTCCACGACTCGGAGAGCCTCCTCGAGGTTGGATGCCGAAGCAGACTTGGCACATTTCTCGTTAATCGAGTCCATGCTACGAGCAAAGAGTTCACGATCCTCGGTGGTGATGATTGTGTCAATTGGTGTACCCAGAACCTTGACACCAAGAGACTCAAACTCATCCTTGAGCTGGATACCGACTTGCAAGGCGGTCTGGCCACCGAAGGTGACGTAGATAGCATCGGGCCGCTCGTGCTTGATAACCTTTCGCACGAAGTCTGCATTCACAGGAAGGAAATACACCTTGTCCGCCAATCCCTTCGAGGTCTGAATGGTGGCAATGTTCGGGTTAATCAGGATAGTGTAGATGCCCTCTTCCTTCAAGGCCTTGATAGCCTGACTTCCAGAGTAATCGAATTCTCCAGCTTGACCAATGCTAAGACCACCACTTCCCAAGATCAAAACCTTCTTGACGGAGACACGAGGCGAGGCCTTGATGTTCTCAGCCACAGTGCCACCTGGGAAGGTAACGGGCTTGTTGATAGCTTCGGGGGAAGTCAGAGTATCCTTGATGCTGTTGATAAACACATCGAAGAGATACTCGGTATCTCTGGGACCAGGAGTGCTCTCAGGGTGGAACTGAACACTGAAGAACGGACGGCTGGTGTGCCGGATACCTTCGTTACTGCCATCATTGGCATTCACAAACAGCTCTTCCCAGTCCTCGGGGAGGCTTGTGGAATCGACGGCATAACCATGGTTCTGAGAAGTGATGTGGCACTTGCCGGTCACCATGCTGGTGCAAGGGATATTGTGACCACGGTTACCGAACTTCATCTTCAAGGTCTGAGCGCCGACAGAGCGGGCAATCAACTGGTGGCCCAGACAGATACCGAACACAGGGGTCCGTGCCTCCTTGAGGGTTTTCGACAGGTTGTTGACAGTAGTGGTCATTGTGGCAGGGTCACCAGGACCGTTGGAGACAAAGAGACCATCGTAGTCCTTGCCGGCGAGGGTAGGGAAGTCATAGTCCCAAGGGACAACCAAGACTTCAACGCCCCGAGCAAGCAGGCAGCGCAGCTGGTTGAATTTCAGACCAACGTCCAAGCACAGAACGCGAACCGGACGGCCAGAAGGGTGTTTGAGGGCAACATTCTCAGGAGGGGAGAAAAGACGTGGTTCCCGAATGGAAACTAAAAACAACCCAGTCAGATAAAGCTTACTCATAAAAAGATCACTCCTAAGCGGATGGCTTACCTTCGTCCACCAGGTTCTTCTTATTCGGGTCAACCCACTCAGTCTGCTCGAAGTAGGACCTCCAGCTGTCCTTGTCCACTGGAGCCTCCTCCAATGTTTCATCGGACTTCTGGAGCAACATGCGGCCAAGCATGCTACCCTTCTGACGGATGCGCTTTGTCAGAGCACGGGTGTCGACTCCGTGCATGGCAGGAACACCCTGTTCCTTCAGCCATTGTCCCAGGGAGGACTCAGCAAGAAAGTGTGAGTAGTCCTCTCCGGCGTAGGTGGCAACGACGAGTGCCGCAATGTGAATCTCGGTTGACTCAAAGTATTTTGGTAATGTCTTCAACAACTCGTCCATGGTCTCCCGAGAGGGAACACCATAGTTGCCCACCAAGGGGAAAGTGACGACCAGGATCTGGCCACGATAGGAGGGGTCAGTCACTGACTCCGGGTATCCTACCATGCCAGTCTGGAAAACCAGCTCTCCTGCTACGCTCTTCTCAGCGCCAAAGCTGTAACCCTGGTAGACTGTGCCATCCTCGAGCTCAAGAGCGAACAGCTTCCCGCTGCCGCCACGCACTCGAGACGAGGCGGGGGGAATCACGGCGCCACTGCTAAGATCCATTGAGGGAAGTGGTTGCAATTCCTTATTGATCTGATTGTAAGAAACAGCTCCTCCAGTCAAAGGACTCGAAGGGAGTGCGACCTCCTCGTGACCGGCGGAGTGTGGCATTGGGGAAACTGTGTGGGGGTGGGCGTGGAGGGGAAAAAAGGTCCTCTCGGGGACAGTATGGCAGGGGTATTCACTCTACCGTAGCATCAGCAGCCTCCAAAACTCCTATGAAAAGATGAGAGAGCGGGAGGGAGAGGGGTCTTTTTTGCTGCTTCAGCACAGGAGGAATATAGAAAGAGAAGAAAGAAATCTCGTCGACGGGGATGGTCGTATAAAATAAAATTTTGTGTTCGGCGGGCTGAGGGAGCTTTCTCATTGGATCAACCAGCTTACCGATCCGGAGATCACTGAGAATTCTGCCTTGATAGACCGCCCGATTGAGAAAATTTTTTCTACTGCATGCGAACTCTTTTGCCTTCTCTGCCCTTCCTTTGTTTGATAATGCCAATGCTCGTAATCAGTAGTGAACTGGTCAATTCCTTGAGTAATACTTTTTAAACTATATACCAAATATTTGCGCTTTAACCATCTAACTAGGACAATAGAGGTTGTTGTTTTAAAGTGACTCGACTAAAAATTACCCACTGGGCATAAGAACAGTATATTAATTGAAAAAATTGATTGATGCGTTTAGGGTCGTGCATTGCTGCAGTTTAAGTTCCTTCTTAGTAATAGGTCTTCAAGTTGAAGGGCCCCGTCCGGTTGCGGCCCTTTTGAACTCCGTAAGTCGGGGAGAAGGGAAAAGCTCAGTTTTTGAACGCCACCACCGTGCGCACACTGGCAAAATGGAGGGGTCTCGCCACTCCGATCGACACAACGACACTGCAGGCGGTGTGCAGCGAACCAGCAGCCTTCCCTGTTTTTTTTGTCCGCCAAGACGCTTCTATGGTCCGTGTTTCTGAAAGCTTCAACTCTTTGGAATCCAATTAAATCCCATGGCAGTACATCTCAATGACGGAAAATTTTTTTTCTTGACAAGCAGGTACCTTCTTGAGATTTTGATCCATAAACGTAAAACCGGTTATATATTTCGTATTACCTTTGTATCTATTACCATGATTACTACCATCATTTCGCCCCCTTCCAGCAATTGATATACTACACTCCACTACTTATGTGATTATCGTTACGTCAAAATGCCCGAAAATATATATATATATATTCCATTTCTTGCACTTCTACTTGCATCATACCTGGACCAACCCCATCCATGGATCCGTTGCTGATCAAGCTACGGAAAATATAAAGAACCCTTATTACTTACATGATCTATAAGAACAACAATAGCATTCAAAATATGAAAACAAGGTATCATAATTGATCATTCTAGATTTGCCCCACGACCAAATAGTATCCCGAAGGTCAGCGACTCTCCCGCCGCGGAAGTTTTTGATAGGGTGTGCAACTGATCGGTTATTGACTTATGGGTCAGCTGGTAAAAAAAAAAAGTTAAAGCAAGGGCACTAAAATTGAATCGCGTTGCGGCAAAAGTTTCTGGGATGCGCCGCGTCTTCAGCGATCTTTCCCCTCTCCACTAGTACTACTAATTCTGCCATGCAGGCGCATGTGAACTGCGTCAATTGTCCAAGCAAATAATTGCCCTGGCTTGTTTTTAATTTCTATATCCCTTCCTGGTTGATCAGAAATATCCCTCTTGGATCACGCGAACCTCCCTAGAGTGCTGATAAAACACCCCATGGCGTTGTACCTTATCTAGTGCTAGGTTCGCGTCGTCGTTTCACCTTTCCGAGTCGTCTCCCCGGGATCATGCATTAACCACACCACCAGCTTTTGTTTTTCAAGGTTGGGGAATACAGGGCCTTTCCCATCATGCTTGCTTCTCTTCTTCGCCCAAAGAAACGTCGAGTGTACGCAGAACGCTCTCCCTTTTCGTCACCTTATACGACCCGGGATTTGCCATGGCCGTTCCTTCAGCGTGGCTCCGAAGCGCAATATGAGGAGGTTCAGGGGAACGATGATGATGCTAATGAGGGCGTCGATGATGGTGAAGAGGATGAAAGTGGGGACGAAGACGATGGTCCTTCTGAGTCCAGTCCCCTCCTGCCCATCTTCTCAGCCTCTCACTTAGGTATTTATCATTTTGTGCTTCCCGAACAAAGTAGTCGATTGAGATGTCTGACTGGTGGTCGTTTTGTTATGTATAGATACGCTCCCCGTTTACGATATCACCCATGCGATTCGCGCACTTATCACAGCTCGTTGCGAGACTACGTTGTCCTGGGATCAGTTGCGGTCGCCCCAGATCTCTCAGTTTCTGGTAAAACCTATCCAGCAACAGATTAGAGCATTTCATTTTTCTCGGGCCACGCTATATGCCTTATTGACCAACTGTTTGCAATTCAACAAAGAAGTCCATCTTAACCCCGGCAATAGTGGTACATGCCAGACCAGGGCGATGGTGAGTGAGCTTCTTGCCATAAAGTTGTTGAGAGAGTATACCACGAGAGAGTTGATTGATGCTCTTTCATACGAGTTTTTTCCCCTCCAGGGCCAGTCGTTGCCCGGGGACTCCCAACAGCCCCCGGGCTGGACCCCTGCCCCAGGGAACAAGCGGCAGTCTGGGGTAGCCCGCATTTCGTGCCTCGAGATAGCGATCCGTGCCCAGGCGAAGCGGTTCCTATCTCACCCGCTTGTCGTACAACAGCTGGAGGCAATCTGGGCGGGCACCATCGTTTTCCATTCGGCAGCAGACTATCTCCATCGCTCACCGACACGAGTCGGTCGCAGTGCAGGGCCGACGTATGGTATTACCGCCAGCACCCCCAACCCGTTTGCCGACACGATAAGCCACAGATCGACTGAGCTGCGCCGCTCAGTTACGCTATATGACCCGAGAGATGCCTCTCTGTTTAAACTCTCTAGGTTGAGGGTTCCTCGCTACAGGCAGTTTCTCTCGACGCTATCGTTTGCTGTATTACTGGCATTGTTCCTCGCAGTTCTAGACCGGCGACATGTGCAGATTAGTGCCCTAGAGGTTGTCTTCTGGTTCTGGAGCGCAGGTTTCATGCTTGATGAGATTGTTGGTTTTAACGAACAGGGCTTCAGTCTGTATCTCATGAGTTTCTGGAACTTATTCGACCTCGGTATACTGTTTCTTCTTTTCTGCTACTATTGCCTGCGGCTGTATGGTGCTTTCATGCCGTTCACCCGGAAGCAAGCAGTCGCCGATCAGGCGTATGATATCTTGGCTGCAAACGCTGTCCTCCTCTTCCCTC
Source organism: Aspergillus pseudotamarii (assembly GCF_009193445.1). NCBI lineage: Eukaryota > Fungi > Ascomycota > Eurotiomycetes > Eurotiales > Aspergillaceae > Aspergillus > Aspergillus pseudotamarii. The sequence continues at coordinate 17,295 of NW_022475018.1, forward strand.
GACTTTTCTCGATCCTAGATCACTACCGCTACTTCTCACAGCTGCTTATCGCGTTCAGGATCATGGCTTCTGACCTGGTAGCCGTGTTTTTTTTGATCATAATTGCATGCAGTGGCTTCTTTGTCGCTTTTACCTTGTCATTCGGCAGCGGCGAAGATCGTTCGCCTGGATCCATAGCGTATGCCTTGTTTCAGATGCTGATGGGGTTCACGCCGACCGCATGGGCACTCTGGAATGATTACAATATATTGGGGAAGATGATTCTGACTATGTTCTTGTTCATCTGTCATTTTGTTGTTGTGACCATTCTCATCACTGTTCTCACAAACTCCTTCATGGGTATTGTGCAGAATGCCAACCAAGAACATCAGTTTTTGTTTGCTGTCAATACCATCTCCATGGTTAAGTCGGATGCCCTATTCTCTTACGTGGCGCCGACCAACATCATCGCTTGGTTAATAACACCTTTCCGTTATGCGATGCCCTTCAGACAGTTTGTACGCGTCAACCGTACCATTATTAAGATTACCCACCTTCCCATTCTATTCACCATCTGCTTCTACGAGAAAATGATCCTCAGTTCGAAAGTGATTGAACCTACAGACCTGGTTGATTCTCAAACTCGCGCCGGGACTTCGTCTCGCACACGTGGCCCTCGGCATAGTCGCTTCAAGGCTTTCAGTTCTAAAGCCCCCCGGCTTGTTCGGGAACCATCTGTGGCAACTTATCAGAAGGATCGTGCGTTGGAAGAGGTCTTTCGTCGACCTTTTCACGGAGAGACCATGGAACCTGTAAGGGAGATGGATCAAAGAAAGACCAACAAAATCGTGAAAAACTGGATGCAAACCATAGGTCCTGGTCCGGGCAATCCTCCTGATGAGCAGGACTCGGATGAAGTCAGCCAGCTCGAAAAATGGCCCCGAAGGCCACGGCACCCTTCCCGCAGGAGGCTCACCCGAAGTTTGCGAGACTTCACCGAGTCAAGCCGCTCCGTTGTGTCAAATCCTGAAGACCAGGTTGCCTATATTGCATCCTCACCAGCCACTCCCCGTGCTGGAAGGGATTTCATGGCGTCGACGCGAAGACGGCAGCTTTCGCGACATACAGGCATGGAAGGGGATGATGAGCTCACAAGCGACGGGCATGAAGATCAGTCGAATGGAAAAAGCTCTGATGATGACGATACACCCAAGGATGAAAGCCCTGGTAAAGCAACGCCGAAATTTTACAGCTCTCGGCCATCAACAGCGAAAGTCAAGTCCCGGAGAAACAGTCCCGTCCGGCGTGCTAAGCATCATTTCCGGAGTTACTCAGGCGCCACTATGCTATACAGACCCTTATCTACAACGAGCAATGGTGAAGAAACTGAAGCACCATCGACCCCTGTCAGACCCAGAGCAGAGACACCGGATCACGCGGATTGGGTGGCTAGGTCTACATCTGCTGACCAATGGGCGATGAGAAGGCACAGTACTGACGGTCGGAATCGAAATGTTACTATGCCCGTTTCGAATCCCATGTCTGTGCCGGAGTTCGGTCACTTTTTGGTTCCTGGCCGGCGATATAGTGAGCGTGGTACAGACCCCATTCTCCATGGCCTGGGATCTGACATAGGAGACAACAAGGCGATCGCGAATGGCTTTGTTGGAGGCGCTCCTTCAAGTTTGACAACCCAGATGGCATATGCGACGGGTGGTATGCGCCGACCAGATAGCTCTCACAGCAGCCAGGATATTCTCAGTAAACTCGTCCTTGCTCGCATGAACAATATCGAGGAAGGGTTCCGCGAAGTGATCAGAGAGATGAAAGATCTCCGGCGTGAAGGCACAAGCCGAAGTCAGAGTGGACCTGATGAGTCGAAAGGAAATCAGCGCGAGAAAAAGCGCACAGAGAAGAAGGGGAAAAAACCCCATCCTAGGTCTCGAAGAAGCAAGACCGGCAGTGAAGAGCAGTCGTCAGATGCGACGTCTGTGGCCTCGCAAGGGATGACTATAAGATAAGTGTTGATTTTGAGAATTCGTGGTGTCACTTCTTCTTGTGTTTCTACGCAATGCCTTTCATTTGTATATTTGTGGTGTATATTATCCTGTCCTTCGGCCCTGTTGTGTAAAAATATTGGGTGGCTGTTTCATACTTGGATTCAACTTGTAATCTTGATACCCAATATTTCCCAATACACGACTGAGAAACCATCTGCACACATGCACAGTGTTTTCTACATAAAACGATGATATGATATAATGAATTCTAGATAATGGTGACCCTTTCTCAACTCTTTCCTCCTAATCCCGGCGGTGCTTTAGCGGTCCCCTTTTCCTGGGGCCCATGTTCATCTGTTCTACCTCCCATTATGTTGCTTTCTTCGTCTGAGCCCATATGGCTGCCGTGGTCCTTCACAGAGAGATACCGCACGGCGGACTAAGCGCCGCCGCCGACAGTCATCACGGCACAACCCTGGGATTTAACCCAGACCATGAGTTGATGCAGTTGGTCTGATATAAAGAAGCCCAAACAAAGACAAAGAGTGGAAAGGCGTTCTTATGGCCGGTGAAACATGGTAGATGGTAGAACCAACTTCACTGCTAAATATGGCGGCGTCTTTGTTATGGGATTGACAAATGGTTGGCCTAGAAGTTATCGCTGAATCGTCGTTTCTAGTGAATTTAGGGCTTTGATAGAAACCAGCAACTATTGGGACATCAGGCACCTCGGAATACTCTTTTGAGGCATTGAACGGGGCTTAGATTATAGCATTTGAATGACAGTGGTAGCCTTCAAGCATGTTATCTATTGGAGCGAAACCACGCGTGGAGAGTATCAAATTCCTTGTAAACATTTTCATTATCTAGTAGGTATATGTTATGTAAAACTAGCATCTTGGACCTTCTCAGATTGAGCTGTAATTAGCTCACGATAAACACAGACGTCAACTTCCGCAGGAACTTCTTCAACCGCTAGGCTCAACAGACATCCGGTTGATGGGATAGTATATAGCAGTATTTTCTTCAAGAGGCATCTCATCGTGGCTCAGTTCCTGAGGCTTTTCGTGACTCAGCCTCATGGGGTCACATGCGGTCCCGCGACAGGGGCATTTGTTTGTACGAGGAATGTTTTGGTTCTAGGATCGCAATGAAGTGCAAAAGCCTACTAGGTACGTTGCATTCATACTATTCTATCTTTTTTATTCTTGGACGTAGAGTTTTATCTCTTAGATTCACTTTGGACGAATGTCGGTGTTTATACTATCCTACCAATATCTCACATATAACCTAGAGCATATTGTGGGAAAGACTTACTTGGCTAGTACTGCTAATATGGCCGACTGTGATTTATTCACTAACCCTATATTTATCTACAGATATACTAAAACTTCTCAACCGGCTCTAAATACGTCCCGACTACCTTGTTATCATATTCGTTTGTGGGAGCCCCGGGAAAACATATAACAATGGATGATTCTTCCCAACTGTCAGCGGGCTCAAGAATATATGATATGCATCCTTTCACACCAGGCAGAAATGTCGATGATCCTTGTTCAAGATTACTTCTCCTTAGCAATGCAGACACGCTGCTGTATATTGATCCTCCCCCGCAGAGATCATGCGTCTCATCCTTGCCACGCTCATCTGAGTCAATTCCCCACCGTATTCATAGCCCAAAACTTCTGGAGACTGGCTCTAATTATTTCAAGGACCTCTTCCAGCCAAGGGCTCAAGCTCGGGCCATCAGTCGCCGTGGACTCAAAGGCAAGCTCACTCATGGGATTCAGTACGTCATTGATCTCACACCCCCTTCGGTGGAGGACGATGCCGTTATATTTCTCACAGAGCTGTCGTGCCCTCTGGGGATCAGGAACTGGGCAAGAGCTCCTACAGTTTGGTGGGATTTACCCGCTGCCCGTGTGGGTGGTGTGGATGATGTCGAATTGCCAGAAAGTAAGTTTGCGAGTACATCCGCCTCAAGCGTCGCCAGTTACAATGCTTCTGGAAGCAAGCCAGGTCTTCCTGTGGAATACTCGGCGGGTCGACACCGTAGGGGAATTGAGCATATCATATATGCTTTGGAAGGGTTTCCACCTAAGCTCGACACTCCCTGCAAGTTCTGGACCTTCTTCGCACTTGCTAGACTATTCGGAGTAGCCACGGTGCCAAAAATCAGCGATCTCATATTATCCTGGCTTTATGACTCAGAAAATGCTCTTCTCATAGAGTACCACCCCGAGATTACATACAAAATTGCCTGTGGGGTACAGCGTGACTATCTTTGCCGTGACTCATTTTCGGTCCTTGTCGGGGAGGAGGCACTGCTTTTGTTAGCGAACTCAGATAAACCACCTTTGCCAGGTAGACCGCAATGGACCTTTCATGGTCGTCTCCGGGAGCCGTTGTTGGACGATGACGAGCTCCAACGCATTGAATATGCAAGCAAGAGCTTTCTAGAGTATGTTATTAATCGATTCATCGATCTAGCAGGCTCTGAAATGAGGTGGCTTTTTGAATTGCCAAGCTTTCTGCGCCTATCTGAGTTCACCCCAGAGACTTATTGGGAGGAAATTCTCAAGACCGAACTCGTGCTGACCTGCAAGGAGTATGTCCGAGCACGTATCGTGCAGTGGCTGGAGAGAGGAAACGGCATTTGGCTACCAGCAGTGCTCGGGAGCATGGGTAAGGATCGTTCGACACACTATAAATACGCCTATAGCTCAATGCGCTACCCAGAGCGCGTACTCAGCAGGACATTCTGGAAGAACCTCATGAACGAACCATTTACTGGAAGTCACTTTCCCGGTATCAATGAATCGTTTTGGGATTCTACCATTGCCAGTTTGGGAGATTGGGTACCAGCTTTCAGGGACCATGCCGACGCGAAAATCAGGCCGGTGACAAGAAGTGAACTATGTGAGATGGTGGACAAATTCAACTCTCGTATGAACCACCGGAACCCCTTTTACCAAGTACAAGCAGCGTGCCACTGGGATATGGTGGACGACTATGACCCAGCGACCTGGTTACGTGGATTACAATCAAATAGTCAAGACCTATACCTATTCAAACTGGACATGTTCGTTTCAGATGTACGGCTATATGTGAGTACCTACGCAAGTGATATGTTTGAGCTGGGCAGAGGCTCGATCGAGAGAACCGACACTGTTACCTGTCTGACAGAAAATGAACTCAAATATCTACCGCTATGGGCAGGGGGGAACGATGATGGAACGGGAGGGGTCTTCATGGACCAAGATATCCCCATCTTAGAAACAGGGGGTTTCTCTACACCAGGTCCAGGCGTTCACTTAGGTAGTGCAGCGTCAACAGCCGATTCAGTCTCGATCATCAGCACTGGAGATATAGAGAGTACTGTCCAAGGCGCGTCCCACAAGACCACTGACGGTTATGAAGCAGACATCATGTCTATACAATCAATGACTGTTAGTTCTCAGATAGACAAGGGTGGAGAGAGCAGTCACCAAGAGCCAGCATCACTTGACGGCTACGAGGCAGTTGACGACTGTTCCTTCTTGTTGAATTCATCAGCCTATGGTAACGACGACTTTTTGTTTGACTGTGAGAGTGATGGCAGTGAGACTGTCGTTATGGACACATTGAGCCAGTCTGACCCCTTAAGTGATTTTGAGGAAATGGATTTGAACGAGGCTTGTTCCAGTCCTCCGCCTGCGAAAGGATAATACAACTTACGAATAAACTCGGTGTCAATGTATAGAATTATTCCATGAAGCATTGGCGACAGATTTTTATTAGTAAATTAGTAATAAGAACAATGAGAATTTTTGCTTATTGTGTCTACTTTCTGTAAGAATGTATTTCCACGTGACCGAATCCGGGGTTCTTGGCGTGCCGACGTCACGGCATTGCGATTATCAACACCGATCTCTTTTTACTTTACAACCTTATCTCCACTAGGCGCCAACCAAATTCCCTGGGCCGACGAACAAGCAATTAGTGTACTTTTCACCAATTCTTCTAAGAGCAAGCTCCTTTATTTTACCGTTACACTACGGGACAGAAAAGCAGTCACTATGGCTTCATCCTCAAAGCCCCCGAGCTTCCTGCTCTAGTACGTCTCTAATCCATCTACTGCACAATCTCCAAACATTATAACCACTCTCGAACCAAGACTAACATATCGAACTCTCTCCAGTACTTGCATAGCCCACCGCACCACAATTCTCGCAGAGCACTCCGCCCCCGGAACCTCCTCAACCTCCGCCTCCTCTCTCGCCTCCATCATTCTCCCAAAAATCACGCACGAGAAATCACAAAAGCTCACCTACACCCATGAACGCCTCTTCGTGCACTACATCGCTGACTCGCCCACAGGGGCAAGCGATGATTCCAGCTCCCGCCAGGAACCCAACTCCTACGCTCCGCTAAGCTACATCGTGGTCGCGACCGCCGAACAGGGCCGTCGCATCCCATTCGCCTTTCTCCTTGAAATGAAACGCAAGTTCCTATCTACCTACCCACCCTCCAGCACTGATTTTGCCGGCCTACCGGCATACGGCTGCGCTGCGTTCAACAATGAGCTCCGCTCCTTACTCCAGACGTATAATACCGCCCCGCCGTCGGACTCACTCGCCTCAGCCCGCAGAGAAATCGATAGTGTGAGAGATATCATGACAGAGAATATCGAGCGGGTGCTGGAACGTGGGGAGAGGATTGATCTGCTTGTTGATAAAACAGATCGGTTGGGTGGGAGTGCGCACGATTTTCGCATTCGGAGTCGGGGCTTAAGGAGGCGGATGTGGTGGAAGAATATCAAGTTGATGGTGCTTTTGGGAGTGGTAATTGTTTTCCTACTGTATCTGTTTATTGGGATGGGATGTGGACTGCCGGCTTGGGGGAAGTGCGTTGGTCATAGCGAGTGAGTGAGTGAAAGTGCTTTTGGCCGGTCTGATCTGGTCGTGATGATTCCCGCTGCTGCGTACGGGATGGGATGTCGGCGATTCAATGCTCTCGAGGACAATAAGATTGTCGGCTCAGCTTATCACCCAGGGCTTTACAATGTCGTTCACGATAGTTTGTTCTGCGGATTAGCACAGTTTCTCTTCGTGTACTATTAAAGCTGGTATTTATATACATAATACATTCCTTTTCCTTTTACGGGACAACATACAGGCATTAGATATATGAAGCTGGATAGTTGACGCAGAGAACATTCATGCAGACATTCTATCTATATCCATGCAAATACGAATATACCAAATCCATTGACATATACTACCTGGACAAAGGCACATAGAGGAAAGAAGCATCTCAAATCAAATAATGTTCATTCAAACAACCATAACAAGAAAGCCAAGCTTACTTCTTACAAAGTAATGTGTCTCACTCTCAAACTCACAGCTTCCTAGCCAACGCATCAGTGCGAGTCTGCAAGCAAGGCAGGTCAACCTCTGGTTTTACCAGATTTAGGTTGCTGCAATTCCTTCTGCGCCATCCGTTTACCTCTTCAACCACTGATCCGTCAGAGACGGGATTGATAAGGAGATAATGTGGCGCCAAATTGGAGAAAGACTTGGGGAATGGAGGGGGTGATAGGGAATTTGCTTTGCTACGTGTGTAGCGGTTATCGGATCAAGGTGCGTTGGGCAGTTTCGCAAAAGGGCGGAGGGAAGACTCAGCAATAACCTGCAGTGATATGAACCTTTGAACATTGAAGGACTCATCAGATGCGGCTACAGCCTGACTAGGGATACACCTATGGTGGAGAGTATGCCAGTCTCTTGAGAAACATAGGATAAAAGCCTGGTCATAGCAGGTTTATTCTATCTCATATCCCCCGGTAAATCACCCTATTTGCAACACAGCAGTCAAAAAGCAAGTCTCCTAAGCGGAACTAAGCATTGGCAGCTTCATATCCCTTCACGACGCGCTCCAGGATCTGCTCGCAGTCGTTGAACTTGAGCTTGGAGATGTCGATCATGGAGGGATGAATACAATCCAGGTCTGTTGGACTTTTGATGATCTTGCCCTCACGGCACTTGTTGGAACCAGGATGGTTGCTGAAGCTTCAGCAGATCAACAGAACGGACTTTCATACATATTCCTGGTACATGATGGTCATCTTATTGAGCCTCCATGGATGATCTAAGTCGAGCTCAGGGTGAGGTTGTGGGTGAAGATAGTCGTGGGAAGTCGCCAGTGGAAGATGTGCGCCAGCGCTAATGTGCGTCACATGACATAGCGTAGGGTTTGGATCTTCAGCCATTGGCTGCGGTGGGACCAGAAGGTTGCCGGCTCCCTTGGCCGAGGTTTCAATTCAGGGACACCGCCTGCGCGTGTACCTTTTCTGCCCTTGCCTGTGTCCATTCTTTTCAGCCCTTTGATAAAGATAGTAGGCGGTGAGGATTAGTAGAAGTCATCGCGTCCCACTATTGGAAGATCATCGCCATGCGCGACATGATCATACTGTACCTGGATATCTATACACAGTATGTGTGTAGCACCCTAACCCCAATCAATTGCAAGTGAAAGTTGTTATTACTTCGACTAATGCATATGATCTGACATTGTTTCCTTTTACATCATGCTAAGAGACCGAATAGTGATTGAACTGAGGATCCTTAACAGCGTGGCGTCGGTTTCTCAAAATGTCAAACGATGGATATGACTGGCTTTCTAATTATCCACGACCAGATTTGTATCGCATTGACCAGCGATATGGAACTGCTTCCGGACCGGTACAAGGACACCCGGCTCCGTATCTCGGTGCGCCGCCAGCATTACAAACTGCCATGGCCAATTCTTCCGGCTATCCTCAATCCTCATATCACCCATCCAACCAAGAATATATGAGAGAAAATGCTCCGTATGCAAATACTACCGCCCAGTACGAGGCTGCCGCTTCCATGCTAGGCTACTACCAGGGACCACAGCCTTACTCCACGCCATCAACTGCTCCAGTGGCCCCCCAAGGACAGATCTCTCACCAGCCCCTTACTGACTCTAAAATTTCATGGAAATCATATACACCTCAGAAGCCAGACCATGGCCATGACACGAAAAGGCGCCGTCTAGACACTTCTACACCATCCAACCAGCACAGTATGACATCTACAGCCACTCCTGCCATGGCGAAACCGGTCTCAAAAGAAAATCTCTCGTCCTTTTCCTTCAGCCCTCGTGATACTTCAGACAAATCATTCCTCAAGAATCGTGTGGACATCGTCAAACCTCTAAACAAGATAGATGCTGCTGTTAGACTAAGTTATGACCCGCGGACGATCGCCAGAGATGTGTTAATCGCAGCCGGGCGTCATCCAACGGAACCAGCACTAAACCATCACCTTTCCCGCTTGCGCGATGTTTTTGTCCATGTTGATACCTCATCTGACTTGGAAACCTTTCGCTGGGATATGGTCGATATGCAGCGTGTGAAAAAACCACGTGACCCGCCTCGGGCGCCGATGCAAGTTTCCGCTCCGCCAAAGGAACCGGCCTTGCACGGCACGCCCGTGCCAACCATACAAACACAAAGCCAACCCGCGCAACCACCACCCCCTCAAGTGCAACACCCCAACCAACAAAACTCACAAACCCCAGAGCAAACCCAAGCACACTCGCCAGCGCTGACGGAACCCCAGGCTCTACATAAACCCGTAGTACAGGCGCCGACAAGAAGTCCAAGCATTCAGCCGGGGAAGATGGCTGGGAAGAGACCTGGAAGGCCGCCGGGACGCCCGCCGGGACGCCCTCCAGGGAGCTCAAAAGTCCAGGTGGTGGCTCCTCCCGCTCCCACTCCTCTGGTTCCTTATCAGGTTTATTCTTGCGAATGGGACAGCTGTAACGCTGAACTTCATAACCTGGAAATGCTCGCCAAACATATTTACAAAGTGCACGTACCTTACGCCCTCACCTGTGCATGGAAAGGCTGCACCTGCGACGACAAGTTCCCCGCAGCCGAACTGGTGAAGCACATTCGAAGTACTCATCTTGAACCCATTGCCTGGAAATTGGGTGATGGACCATCAGTGCCTGGAACTGGTGAGAAAGCATATAGCTGATTGCTTTTCAACGTGATCTCTAATCTACAGGATTTATTATTAATACTTGATTTCTGCTTTTAGTTCAAGGTACTACTGGCCACAGCCCGGTTCCTTCGACTATCCCGGAGTCCCCTATAGCGGTCGGTGAGGATTCACTTATCTTTCCCGCTCATCAATCTTCAATCCGAGCATTTAATCGTGTGCATGGCCATAATACACAGCGTGACAAGGCCCAGGGAATTTTCAAGGCGGTTCAGAGGCTCAAAGAACAGATTGGGGTTGGGTTGGATCCCGGCGGATGTCAGTTGGCCACCCCTGCCCGGAATGAGAGGGTGAGCAATGAGGAGGATGTCTACGAAGTGAAGATCGATAGTTAGAAAAGCACGTGTGATACCCCATTGCATTTATTGGTTTCGTAACCTATCCTGCATTACACAGGGTTAGTGTCGATGCCAGGAAGTGGCGTTTGGCTTGGTTTCGATTCGAATATTCTGTGTACATTAATCTTTCACCCCTATTTCAAGGCAGTTTACCATCGCTAGAAGACTTAGTCACCCAGTGAGTTGTACAATAGTGATGTATTTCATGGACCAACGTAACCACATCCATGCGGATCATGTCCTGGCTTGTCGTTCCTGGTATCTATCGCTCCAACCAAGACCATAAGGGTATCCATTATCGTTGCGCTTGTGCCGTACTCTTCACCGTCGGAACCAAGGGCAAACTGTATCAAACCGAGAAAAGAAAGGAAAATACGCTAACAGAAATCAACATAGCCGTTACCGGTCTTTCTCTCCTCCGATGGCTGACGAACCGCCCGCGGCCGCTGCAGGTACTGTCGAAGGGCTAGCAGCAACTGACTCCTGAAACGCAGCAGCCGACCTCTTCACTTCACTTGCGTCCTCCACTCCAGTATCTTTGGCATTGACTTCGAGGAAGTGGTAGAGAACGATCATCATCATCGCGCAAGAGCCGAGAAAGACGGCAAGACGGTGGAGGTCGTCGTCGGAAATCATCTTGACGGTTGTGGGACGGTATGGAACCGGAGCACGAGATGAAAGCAAGGTCAATTGGTTTCTTCCGGGAACGAAGAAAATGGATGGTTGCTACGATGAGAAGCCACGTCAGTAATCCGTTGATTGTAGTATCATCCTTGCTCTTTGGATGGGCATTGATAATGATGTAGGAGGGAGTGCTGGTATATGATGAGAGACCTACCTTCTTAATTCCAAGTGAATATGCAGGATCAAGCTTCAATGAGGGGGGTAGATATTAGAAGAGGAGGTGGTGGTATGTACTTTGTTGTATGTACCTTTAGGTCGGAGGTCGAGATCGGCCGGTCGCAAGTGACACCTGTTGGTTCCTCCTTGGGTTTAGGCAAGGATACCTGAGGCGTAAACATCAACGTAACCGGCACTAACTAGTAGTAGTTAACTAGTAGTTCCCGTTTGGATCAGTCAGCGAAAGTGGTGACTAAGCTGAAACCCGTTTCAAGATCATTTCTGAATCTTGCAATCGTCAAGCTTGGTTGGATGTGCAGTCAACTGGTATATATGTATTACTTTTTTTTTTTTTTTTTTTTT
>NW_022475018.1:28893-58001 GCF_009193445.1 Aspergillus pseudotamarii
TGGAGTACTATCTGTGTTTCACTTCAGGTCATCTGATTTGATTGACCCGGTACGATTTATAACCTATATATATATATATATATATATGTACACCCACCACATCACATTGTTGGACCAAGTGTCTGGCCGAGTGTGGGGAGAGATTTGTTGTGTTGTCCTTGTAAGATACACGCCGTTGTCCATACATTTCATACATACGTCCATCCATCTAGCTTGAAGTACAACGGCGCTAAAGCAGGTTCCCCCATTTGATTGGGTTGGCTTTTGTAGATTCCAATCCATGTTCGACCTTCTCCTCCCCTGACTAATGATTCCTCTCTCTTTCTTTCTTTCTTTTTTCTTTCTTTCTTTTTTTTCTTTTTCTTTATCTTCATCATTGAAATCCCTTTGATCACCTGTTCTTTCCATTTCTCTGGTGGTCCTATTTCTTTGCATCCCCGAGTCTCTCCTTCACCCGCGCCCCTTTTTCCCATCTCTTTGTGTGATGGTCACGTCTCCCATCCCCAACCAAAAAAAGTGATTGATTCCCCGCCTCACGCCACAATTACACAAAGTGTCACCTCTTCTTTCATTATTCATCAATTGGTTCTGGAACTAATTGATTTCCTTTTATCCCATTCCTCAATCATATATGGGGATTTAACTAGCAAATTTGATCAATTCATGCTCCTAGCTAGTCCTTCACGATGAACGAACCATTTGTCGCAACTAAAAACCCAGGGCCCCCGAAGGCTGGCCCTTCGCTCCTGGCCTGTCTCCTTTGCCGGCATAAGCATCTTAAATGTGACGGGGTCACTCCTGTGTGTGGCCGCTGTGCGGCCACCGGATCAGAGTGCCAATATACTCCTTCGCGGCGCGGGTACAAAGGTCCGTCAAAGAAACGGCGTGCCAACCCATCCCCCGATGAAACGGCCGACGATCTGGCGGCCTCCTTCGACCCCCAGTCGGTTGGCTTGGTCAACATTCCCGCCGACTGGAATAGCCTGCAGAACGGTTTCCAGTACATGCCAACCGCCACCTTGACGACCCCATCCTCGGGAAGCCCCGGTTTGACCGAGAAGTCCAGCTCCTCGCAACCCGTCCCATTACACAACGAACCGCTTACTCCGGACTCCTCGTCCGCCGTCCCCGGTGATGGCTATTTAATCGATATTTACTACACATATTTCCACCCGTCCCATCCGATTTTACCTCCCCTTCGGTATCTGTATCGCTCCTACGTACCACCCTACCTCGACCATGTCATCAAATTTATCGGATCACACTTTACCCCGGCCGCCTCTAGCGAAAATTACCGACCCAACGTAATGTCGTCCGTCATGGAGCAGGAATCCTGTATAGAGAAGCTTCAGGCGCTTCTGCTCCTGGCCATTGTACTTCATTCGCGCAACGAGCGCCCCGAGGCTGGAGAATGTCTTGCCACGGCTGTGAATATAGCCTTTGAATTGGGTCTAAACAGTCAGAGCTGCGCAACGATGATGGGCGAGGGTGACCCGGTGCGAGAGGAGAGCCTGAGGCGCACGTGGTGGGAATTGTACATCATCGAGAACATGCTGACTGCACTTGGACTCCAGCGAACCGCTCGCACTGGGCTGGTGGTGCCTGAAGTCGGGCTTCCTTGTGAGGAGCGTATATATCAGGATGGATTGGCGCCACCACCTGCCCCGACGATTGCACAGTTCGATGAACGTGTATTCGCCGATGAGGAGAGAGACTTCTCCTCTTTTACTTACCGTATTGAAGCGGCTCGTATCCTTTCGCGGGTGGTGTCTATCCAAGACCTGGTGGAAGGCCAGCAAGACCATGTGGAGGCCATCGACGCGCGGATCACCAGTTGGTTCCACCACCTGCCGGAATCTAAATCCGAATTGTTGCGTTCGGATGGCTCGGTAGATGAGATGATGTTTCAGGCGACTATGGTCGTCAACGGTGCGGCGATCTACCTTCACTTCCCAAGATCCGATCTGCTGTCGTCGCCGGCGATGGCTGCGGAAGTCATCTGTGGCCATCATGGCCCGTGCAGCATCCCTGCGTTCTCGCATCATGCACACGCGATGAAGGCCGTGAAAGCGGCCAGTGAAATTTCTTCGCTGGCGTCTATTCGCATGCCAGTCGTGAAACATACCCCTTTCTTTATCTGTGCTCTAGTAATGAGTTCTATTGTGCAGCTGGCTGCCTGCTCCGTGAAAGCCGGACAAATGCCTGATCCGAGTCGAGACCGACTCACGCTCACCATTGGGGTCTTCAAATCTCTTGGCCGTACGTGGGCCATCTCCCAGGCCATTGTTCGCCAGATCAAGGCTGTCGCGCGCGATGTGATGGATCTTGGCTTGCGACCAACCATGGACCATATCGACTTGAATAGCGTCCTTGATAGCGGTCGATTCTGGATGCCTGAATCCCTTGCGCGGTAAAGAGCTTCAGTAATTTGGATCTACCCTCAAACTGGGAACCTCACCCCTGTTGATATCATCTGACGGTAAGACTATGGATACCCACCGCAGAGATTATTGCATAAAAATCAGCCCACATGTCGATGTAGCCATACCTACTGAAAAGAATGGCTATACTCACCCCGGCCCAATTGGAAAGGACATGACATATATTCACGTAGGCGTTTGTTGATAATTATAAGGAATTTGTCACTGGTACATATCATGATTGAACGCTAGATACTGGAGAAGTTTCATGTATCAAGGTTAGGCATATACTGGCACGCACGATCAATTATCATTTCATCACGAGTTGAACACCGTGCCTAATATAGTAACACTAGGTTTCTCAAAGAAGGCACATAATGCCTCTCGTAAAGATTTCTACATTAGCATGAAATTATGTCCATCGACATCGACATGATGAGCTCATAACTCCGCATCAATCCACCGAAGCCCCTGCAATTGATTCGCATACCGAACACCAAACCCATGCTCAAACACCTGCCGCACACTCTCCAGCCCTAACCCAGCCGTTTCCGGATACGTGAAAATAATAAACACCCACCCAACGAAACAAACCCCAGCATAAAGCCCAAACGCACCCGACGCCGAGATCGCGCTCACAAGAGAAAGAAAAGTAGCCGAAACAAGAATATTCGAGCCCCCTATCCATTAAGAAGTTAGCATGGCACGCACCGTACCTAGTCTAAAACGCAACACACAACAACCAAGTAAAACTGGAACCAACGTACAACAAACCATAGTCAACATAGCCGTGCCAACGGCTCTGACTTCCAGCGCCAGGAATTCGTTAGCTAACCACGGCACATTGCCCAACGCGATCGCATAAAACGCCACGAATACTGCAAAGGAAACGATAGCAAGGACCTTCGCCCACAGCGGCGGGGTCGCCATAAGCTCTAGATTCGCATCGATGTCGATCTTCGAGAATGCCCCCGCTGCCATCGCTAACGCAACCGGTAACCCCCACACAGTGCCGATCAATAAGCGCCGACGGCCCAAGTCTACGAATTTCAGCGAGAGAGCCGTGAAGAGGAAATTGGTTCCGGAGACGATGAGACCCGCTTCGATGGGTCTTGAGAACCCCATTATATTGAAGAGTGTGGCGGAGTAGTACATCAGCGAATTGAAGCCGGAGAGCTGTTGTAGCGCCATGAGGCCGCAAGCTGTGATGAGCGATCGGAGATGTGAGGGGACAGTGTGGAGTTGTTTCCAGGACCAACATGCGCGCCGGATACCCTGGTCGAAGGAGACGGAGCGATTGACGTCGTCTTGGATCGTTTGGACGAGGGTCTGGATGTCGGAGGGAGGCGCTTGTGGGTAAATTTGTTGGAGCACCATTATCGCGTCTGCGGTTTGGTTCCGGTAGATGAGGTGTCGGGGGGTTTCGGGATAGATGGGGAACAGCGCGACTTGGATTAGAGCTGGGATAGCGCCGAAGGCGAACATGTAGCGCCATCCTTGCGACACGAGACTGAATATAGAGCCGATTGCGTAGGCGAGGGCTTGACCGCCTGTTACTGCTAGCGAGTAGACGGTGATCATGCGGCCGCGGCGGGAGGAGGGGGAGAGTTCAGAGATGTAGATTGGAGTTACCTGTGGTTTGTGTTAAGGATGGTATGTGGATAGAATAAGGTGTTCTAATTACCATGGTTTCGAGGCCCATGCCTACTCCAATGATGAATCGCGCGATGGACATTAGGGCAACTGAGTATGCGGATGATGCGATGACGGAGCCGACGGTGAACCAGATGCACCCCAGTCCTATGACCATTTTCCGTCCGATCTGTTAAGAAGGATTAGTTTTGTTTCTGAACATATGAAACCGGAATAAGGCAATTGAAGGCTTAAAGGGAGCAACATACAGCATCTGTGGTGAGAGCCGCGATCAATGCTCCGACAAAAGCACCACCGCTGGTAAGACTAGTCAAGAGTTGCTTCTCCTCCCTGCTGAGATCATGGCCCAGGTCTTTATGGAATACGACAAGAGCGCTTGAAATGATTCCGGTGTCGTAGCCGAAGAGAATACCTCCAATGGATGCTGAGAGGACGCATCCATAAACGAACCTCCGAGAATAAACCGGTGTGTAGAACGCAGGAAAGCGATGCGCAACATAACTTCTACGATTGCCTTCATCTACATGTTCTAGTTCAATTGCGTGTGGAAGACAGGAGGATTGATTGCCTGAGCGACCGCATTGTTTGGGGTGAAGGTGAGAGGATAGATATGCTTTCATGCCAGTGAAGAGAGATATAATTTCACAATGCCGGCTGCTGAGAAGGGGAATCCTCATTGAGCGGAGTATGTGGTAGATCCCCTGAATGACTCGGGGCCATAAAAGTGACAGGTAGTCATCGATTGACCCTGAGGAAAAAAGTAAAGTAGCAAATGGAGAGCTTGGGAATGGGTCCGAAGGAACGATGGCTGCGTCATCATGTGCCTTTGCCACCCCCAAACCCAATTATCGACAGCATCTCGCAACCATCTTTCTGATTCGGCGAATAATGTCGATCATAGTAAGCCACTAGTTTTAAAGCTTCCCCGGATATTGTGTTCCCCTCATTTTACTTAAGAGCGACTACTGGCCGCTTCGAAGTCCAGACACGAATCCAATTGTCACGCTATACGTGCAGACCCTATCGTTGCCCAGCATCTCGGAGATGATCAGCCGAAAGAGGACGGAGATCGTACAGCTCCCCTGTCGCAATCACAACTCTCCACAGATGCATAAATTTACGCGCAATTGTTGAGAACACTTAAGGGAGACGGGGGATGGAGAAATGGCGAGACTATGTAAAAACGTCCCTGACCGCAATTGAAGCGTAATGCTGACCCTTCTGCCTCGCGCAGGTCCTGTTCTGGGGCCTTTATCTGATTGCCCTGGTCTTCATGGCCCTTCGCGTTGCCTCGAGAATCTCAATTCGTGAGCGTCTGAAAGTTGACGATTACTTCGCCTTTTCGTCATTCGCGCTCCTGTCGGTTGAGACAGCCATCCACACGGCCGCCGTTTCACCATATATCGACGCGTTTAACGTAGCGCAAAACAGTGCGGATTTCAGGCAAGCTCTATCGGAAAGTCCAGCCTTGAGAGAAAATGTGGCAGTGGTGCTCCGATACTCTTTTGTACGTAGCTTGGCTCTGTAGACAATTTACCCTACAAGTTAACGCCCGCCAACGCATTTAGGCCTCTCTCATCATCTTTTGGCTTACGGTATGGTGCGTGAAGTTTTCGATGCTTTTCTTTCTTCGGCCAATTATGATGCCAATCCCAGTTTATCTGGAAGGGTACGTTGCGATAATACCATTTGACTTGCGGTGTTGATGAAATATTGTCTTCTAACGCGTTTTCATCAAGCTGGTATATCGTGCTCGGCTTCACGGTAATGAATCTCGTCGGATGTTTTCTTATACAATTCTTCGGATGCCTGCCTTTTGGGCTTAACTTCTCGGTCGAGGATGGTAGCAGAAACCCCACCATCTTGTACTTCTTGATAGATGGTTTGTTGACTGACCACAGATAACTGCATCTCCGGAAACTCCAGGGAGCCAGGCAAGCTCTATGGCACGACAGCTTTAGACACACTATCTGACGTTATGAGTATAAATGCACAGGCCCATAATGTGATGATGGCCGTGTTGAACTGACATTTTGGCGCACAGTCGTCATTCTCCCAACTCGACACCTCTTCGAACTGCCGGCAACAAAAAAACAGAAAGCGGGTCTTGTCGTAGTATTCGCGCTGGGATGGATAATTGTAACATTTCCCTTGTACCAATCTATTGCAGAACTACTGGCGACGCGATTGGACACTGACAAAACTTATCAGATCGCATTTTCACTTGTCCGAGCAATTCATGCTTCGAGGGCAGGCAACAATATCCTCGGCCCAGTAAATCAAGTCTGTACCCCTAGACCACGTTTCTATATGATTCCTGGCGGTTTGCGATTATAAGGCTAACAGGTGTTTGCGAATAGCGTTGGCTCGCAATCTGGAGCCATGTGGAATGTGTAGTTGGTCAGTGTTGTCCTCCTCTCGTGAAACGGCGATTCTAACGGTAATTCAGCGGTGACTGTGGCTTGTCTTCCACCAATCTGGGTTGGTTATCGGAAGCGTTGGAGGAGAGCACATGAATCCTCGATGTCGTGACGATCAACACGTGTTGTATATGCTGTGACACCTCACGCACTTGTCAAACCCTGATAGTGTAAAGATACATATTACAGAACAAGTCAACGTAAATACACTGATACTAATCCGTTGGTCGGTAACATCAATCCATCTATAACATGCTATTGCCAATACTCACACATTCAAAGCATGCAAAAGAAGCCAAAACGTAATTTAACAGACCATCTCCATAACTCAACCCCCAAGCCCCGGAATCTCAATCCGCAAAATGCCCTGCCACATGATGCGCAACAGCAGTTTCATCTCCCTCAAACACCCCACACACCGGACAAGTCACCACCGGACCATCGTGCACGGGTTTCTGAGGTTCATCTCGACGTGCACCCCGCCGCGGTCTTGCACTAACCATATATGCATCTAGACCGATATTTTGCGACGGAAGCTCTGCTTCGGAAGTTGTCCTTCTTGTCCTTTGTCCCTGTGTTGGGTCAGGTGGAGGACAAGAACCCCCCGTCCCCATGGATTGCACTCTCCCTACCCGGCCATCCGTGAGCCGGACTTTGATCCCCCGGGGATGGTTTCCGCGGGTGAGCACGTCGGCAATGGTTCCCGAGACGGTGCGACCGGTTGGTTGGTCAGCTTTTAAGATGATGTTGACGGGTGCACCGGGCACAACCTCCCTGGTTGTGGGGACGCGGGGCATAGTGTGTTTTGGATGTTGGGGGTTATTCTGTTGGGGTTGTATTGGGGATTATTTAAAGAGGTTTTTCTTCGCAGATGCCGGGGTGCACGGACTTTTTGATGATGCACTAAACTTATTTAGGTATTCTATATGGAAACCCACTGTACGGAGTATGGAGTATTAAAATACGATAGAAACATGTCTGTTATCAGCCCCAAGGGTTGCCCTCGAGATGTTGTACTTTAGAACATTTTGCTGTCTCTACAATATCACTACCACTCTATCTGTATACTTCCTCTCACGTCAAAAATCGCAAACCCGAGCTATCATATACTTGGTGACATTATTAAACCTTTACCTGAGTCATTTCATGACCACCAGATAATAATATTCCCCTCTTCTTTGCATATTCAAACAACATCTTCTCGATATCTTTATGGCCACTCCTTCTGGCCCACCAAAATACAGTCCGTCCAAAACAATTCCGGGAGTCACAGGCAACGATTTCAGTAGCTAGCAAGATCTTTACTTGCTCCGCATGAGAGTTTCGCACTGCTGATGATAACAGCGTCGAACCATCGTAGTCTACCTGATTCGGACTAATGACGCTGTTGGAAAGAATGAACGTTATTCCGACCCCATGACCAAATTTTGTAGCATAGAACAGTGATATTCGGCCAAAGCTGTCTTTCACGTTGGCCTTCAACTTCTTCATACTGAGCAGCGGCTTAACGACCACCTCGTGTCCGTTTTCTGCAGCTAGATATAGCCGAATCCCGCCATATAGAGTGTATCTAGTCTCCATATCAGTACCAATCTCGAGACGTAGCCTGACCACCATCTCGTATCCGTTCCATACGGCTAGCGACACCGGTATCCTTCTGGTACTGACATTGGAGACCCGACCAACTCTGCATGTCTCCAGGAGCTGCTCCACTGTTGTCCCGTATCTTTCCCATACTGCGGATGATACTATTCTTCCACGGCTGTTCTTGAAGTCCGGCTCAGCTCTTCCCGTCGCTAGTGGTTGCTCCATTATTGCAGTATGTCCATATCCCATGGCGTGTAATAGCGGTAGTAGCTCGTTATTAGCCAGAGAGTCTGCAGCTATATCTTTTTCGAGAAGCAGCTTGCTGATAGTGCTGTGCCCATTTTGCGCAGCATATGATAATGGGGTTCGACCATGGCTGTCAATTGCGTCGGGTTCGGCTCGTTTTTTGAGAAGCGTCTTAACCGCTTCTTCAACCCCAAAATATGCTGCCAAGTGAAGTCCTGTCACTTTCCTCGGAAATTTCTGGTAATGGTGTTCTATATACGGCTGCGCAGAATTGGGAGCCATCAATGCCTGGGCTGATGCTTCCACCTTCATGCCACAACTTAGAAATTCTATGACTTCAGGGCATAGAGTCGAAGCATCACGAGCATGATGTCCCCAGTATTGTGCAGCATAGTTATAGAAGGGACATGACTGCAAGCGCTTTTCGAATTCTTCGTCTGTGTCGCAAGGCCCGCCCTGAAAAGCACTGAATGATAGGTATATGACGCAGGATTTTGTGATTTCTGACTCCCCACCCGAGAACCACCGCTGCTGTGTCCTTTGAAAATAATCTTGCGTGGTGTAGTGGGCCAATCGGATGGTGCCGTTTTCTTCATCGATTGTGACTAGCCCAACACACAGTGATTGCAGGAGATTAATGCTTGGAAGGTAATCTTCATCTAGTTCCGCAGTATGCGGCCTAACCGCAAGGGCATGCTGGAGCTCTAATGTAAGAAGGGGCCTTCTAGCATAAAAAGTCCATGCCAGAATTTGTTTCACTAAGTCTCGACATTCTTTCCCATGGTCCTCAATTCTTTTCATGGCTTGATCATATATTTTGTCTAACTTCTCTATTCCTTTAGTAAGAGTCTGCAGAGCGTGTTTAATATGCCCTCTCGTTGGTAACGATAAGAGTGAATCCATATGTAGCTCTGCTAGTAGAAACCTATATTCGATGTTAGCCAAGGGCAGAGTGGTCTTTGTTGCGGTTCATGTGCTTACATCCCGTCAGTTGCCTTGATAACATCTCTCTTGATTGTGCTTTTAATGGTATCGTCGAAGATATCTGAGTGTTGGAGTCGCATCCTCTCATCCAAATACATCTCTATGTCGTCATCTCTTGCATAGACTTTCAGATATATTGCCTTAGCAAATTTCTTCCCAATCCCATCGTCTATTCGAGAGGTTATGAATATATTCGCTCCATTCTTTGCCTGGAGACCAGAAATTTCGGAGAGAAGCTTCATCCGACAGCCTTCGGATGTTTGGCATTCGTCAAGCGCATCGACAATGATAAATACCCTCGAGTATTTTGCAACAATGGAGTGGAGAGCACTCAATATGTCTTCTAGTGGTGGTCGCGTTCTTTGGGCCTTGTTGTGGTTAAATAGGACTTTCACACTCTCTGGTAAGGGAGAGCAGCTCTCCGTTAGCTGCTTCAGCAGACTCGCAAACAAGTGGTCAATATTCTGTTCATCCTTCCGCTGGAAGTTGCAATATATGTATGCGATGCCAACAGTTGGATCCCTGGAGAAGACGTTGATGAGATTGTGGACCACTATGGATGTGAGAACCGTTTTTCCTGCTCCAGGGATACCTGAGCAAAACAGTGTTTGGCGGCTTGTATTAAGCCATTTCTGGAACTCTACTGAGCGCAGAAGCCATTTACCAGTTCCAGGTTGCCGCCTCCTGAAGATATCACTTTGCTGAGGACCGTAGTCGATTGGTGTAAGCCAGTTAAGAACGTCCTGGTCTTCCTTCTTGTCCAATTTAGATCTCATCACTTTAAGATCGATCCTATTCCTGGACACGGTGTCATGAACTGCAGTTCTATTAGAAACCCAACTTTCACCCGGCAGGATAGGTCGAGAGTCACTGACTTTGGCCAAGCAAGTCCTTCACTGAACGTCCTTCTTCAACATCAGATGGTTTCACATATTCTAGCAGCTCCTTTGCAAATGCCGCGGCTACAGTTGCAGCATATTCCTGCCATTCCTGGTTCTCGTGCGAGTCTGCATAATTATATATTCCTCGAATAACAATGCATGGAAAGTCGTTCATTAATCCCGCTGCTTCCGTTTCAACACAAAGAACGTGGCCACCAAACTGACGGTCAAGCTTATCGCGAAAGGTAGCGTCCTTAATCGCTTGATTGCCCGATGCAATCAGCCCATAGTGCACGCGAACATCGCCAGGCTTGTTCTGGCCCCCTTCATGTCCAGTGTTCATTGCATTGCTTGTCACTTGTTCGGGCCCACTATGCCTGGGGGTAAACACCCGCCAGCCTAAGAGATATGTGACGAAGGTTAGGATCATCCCCAAGAGTCTCGAAATGACCTGCCATCTACTCCCACTCTGATGGAACTCATGTGTGTTCAAAGTGTCCTCGAAGGAATCACACTTTAAATACTTCGGTGACAGTCTTGGCCATTTCAGTTTTAGTCCGTCTAGGGTCTCGGGTATCTTGGTCCCATACAAGTCATGTTCCGTCTCTAGTTTTGTCAAGGCAGTGAGGAGTGAGGTTGGTGGATTATTTAGCGCCCCGGTCCGCTCGAAGCTGCCGTCCTTTGTCTTGCCCATGTCCCACTGAACTACACCTGGGAACTCACCCACGGGTGTGCTAACCACTACATCGCCGAGTCGGACCTTGGGTGGGATACCACCGCCGATACCAACCATGAGGCCGACTTTGATGGATGGGAATGTCCGTACCATCTAGATAGCGACAGTCGCGGCTGAATTGGTGCCGTACCTGCCTTTCGGCAAACAGGTTATGACGACGTTGTGCTTGCCGATGGATCCTAGGGTGTATGTGTTGTGGTCGTTGGATGGCTGGGGAAGACCAGGGTGTCTCTGGTCCAGCATGGTCGTTGCTGCAGTCTGCTCCTTGAGGAGCGTGCAGATCCATCCCACAGTATATTCATTGAGCCTTTTAGATTTGGTATCGGCTTGTGCGGTCATCGCGAAGGAACCGAGCTGGCTTCCTGAGATTAAGGTCACTCAGCCTTGTCGTTCGATGTGGGGCTAATGTGATTCCTGATATTCATATGGCGGACTAAACGTGGTCCCCTCCAGTGATACTAAATGTCACATTGAGAAAACTCATATATCAGTCAATATACATATGATCGATCTACCACTCATACTTTTGCTCGAAAACACATTTTTATGCGGTTGCCAACAATGCAAGTCCTAAAAGATTCAACATAGCCTAAGCGACTATCTTAGTGTTTCCCTATAGGGAAGGTCGGCGCTTACGACAGCACCGCCAACTCTCCCAGCCCCGATTTAGGGTTAAACCAGCAGGGAAACGTCCACGGACTATGTGCTAGGTTTTTTTTATGATCCGGCGAGCAGGGGTTTTGCTCAAACTAACGTTGAATATTCGTCTTTCAGGGAAACGAATCTGGGTTTACTGGGGGAAGTAGATGACGCCAAGCCTGAACGAATAAAAGAGAATCTAAATGTTAGTTGTCAAATTCAGCACTCTCGCAGCTGAGATACACTTCGATAATTTAGAAGTTAGTAATTTGTAAGGATAGATAATCATACAAGGCACGCAATAATGAAGATAAAGCACATGTAAAAGCTGTACAAGTATCTCGAATCATGTGCCTGTATTTTCTATTCGTTCATTAGTAAATCTCAAGAATATATTTGAACCTAGAGTGCAATACAAGGTTAAGTGGGAAGGAACCTCTAGGACAGAAAAAAAAAGGAATAGTATATCCCTGAATCCCGCTCTGGTAATCTGTAGACTATTTTAACCAGAATGTGGACACGTTTGGCAACCTTCGCCCTTTGCCAAAGGGGGTTTCATTGGAAATAGAGCTTGGTGTCTGCCATAAAAGTAGCAGCGCTGCGGTTGAACCACCTTTAGCCGCGCAATGGCCTCCCATGATTCTCCGATATTGCCAGATGCAGTGTACACAGGCTTGATATTGTTGTTTTTAGAAAAACTGCCGACAAAACGGTGATTTTATAAAATATGGCTACCAAGGGTGTTAGCTATTCTACGAGAGGATTAGACCTCCAAAAAATGCAATTGGTGGTCTTCTTGTATCCTCCCATAGATATACCGAAAGATATGCAGGATGTCCTCTATATATCTACACCACACCCATAAATAGACGAACAGCCATGAACGATAATCTTATGAAAACCGGCAATTACCACCCACGTAAATAGGGCTCCCCACGTTCACGATTCCGATGAGGGAAGGATATACGCGTGGGTAGAACATCTTCTAGAGCAATGCCTTACAACTCAGACACCCACGTCAGCTATTGTGAGCTGCACGATCATTGCCATATCAGTCTTAAAGCATACAGAAACCACGAGACATTCCCTGCAGATGGGAAGATAGATTCTCTCAATCATTACCTTTCTCGGTAACCCTACTGCGGTGTATCATCTTTCAGAAGCCGAAAATGTCTCAGCCGGTAAAACTCGCTCGGGTATCTGCCAACTTCGAAGGAAACCATTAACCTTCGTTGCCACGTTGACGTCGGATAAGAGTCTTTCTTCTCATCATTCACATGCACTGTAAGCAACAATTCATTGGGAATCGTTGGGATGCTAAATGTACGCTTTAGACTTAGTGCCTTATGTCCCAGTGTTTACATCAACAATCGTTCGCAATTGCGCTAGGTCGGGACGGCCCTTGTGTCTGTAAAGCCGGTTGCCATGATAATGGATACTCTGCAGCGTCCTGTAGCTATTGGCAATCGCCAGAAGTATATTCGATTGGCCTGAATAGGGAAAGTTCCACAATGGTCTCGACTGTCTAGCGGGCTTCTGTTAACTTTTCGCCATGCTTTTTAGCATTCTTGGTGGTTGCTTTGTATAGTCTAGGGATGTTCCTAAATTCTGTGTTCAGCGTGGAACTATATGCACAATGGGATTGTGCTATGAAACGGTCGCCTAATGAACCACCGGCCGGCTTCCCGGTAGACTCAAGAGGCCCAAGTTACCGACATGTAACTCATTTCCTATTTCGGGGCTATCTCAGCCGCTGCAGCTTTAGTCGACTCAATTACATCGCTGTTGCATGATAAGGAACACATGAACTGCCTATGTACCCAATAATACGAGTGAATGACAAGACTGGTGTGGTGTGATTCCATGGAACAGAGTGTCGTAATGCCTCTGGTGAACACCACGGATGCATCTATATATTGTCTATCATAATATGTCGCACTCCCCTAGAGAGTTGTTAAATTAATAAACGATTAATCAACCAACTCAAATCAGTGTAAACGTAGATAGAATGCATATACCTCCCCAATAGCAACATAAGCAAGAACTATGCAACTTCACCCTGACATCATCAACGTCGGGTATGAAATCCTCCGTCGAAACCGGTAATTCTCAGCGTCTTTGAAAAGCAAAATGAGGCAAAAATCCCCGCCACCCACGGACCAACATAGAAAGAAATGGAAGGCAGGAATGGTATCATTTCCCGCCTGGGCATCACGTGGTGTTGGAAGATGGACGTGCATAGAGCGAACCAAGCCCAACTAATACATACTAGTTGACTCGTCGTTTGTCTCCTCTTTTCTATTGAGTTCTGAGAAACTTCGGATAACTCTTCTTCATTTGTCCATCCGCTTCCGTAGTTTGCTATTTGCTTCGTTTTGATTCGTCCGATGACCCGCGTGATTAGATCAACCCTAAGGCGTGGACCACTCGGATGCGGGGAAATTGCGTTAACTTAACCTTAAGTTTGAGATTGGTCCGGGGTCGAGAAACTGGATGTTTGGCTTTACCCGGGGGACATCCTTGTCGACACTGATAGGAAGCGGAGAAAGAGAATGCTAGTAGTCTAATGTCCCCGTCAAATGACAGTGTCGCAGCTATACCCGCCTACCTTCCCTTTTCCCCTTCACGGTCATTGGGTAGTAATCCATCGAAATGCAGTGGATGTTCCCACCCGACGATAGGTTAAGGGCTTCGGTGTAGCTTATAAGATCGGCCAAAAAGGCAGACCTACGAGAAGTGGAGACCCCCCGACCTTCGGCTTCCCTCCGCATTTCACGTCAGGACTCTAGACTTCCCTCTCCCCTGAAAGTAGGAAATCTTGCCGTTTACGTCCCGGTCTGGGAAATCATCGTGTTGTAAACGACGTCATCAGTTGAGACTGGTCCCGACATGCATCAAGTCGGACCGGAGGACTAACCTCACCTGTCGATAGCCGATGTTAGATATAAATACACCGAATAACTTCGGGATAGGCTCGAAAAAAAGGGCAAGGTACTCCGCAACGGTGCCATAACACGCCACCTCTCCATCTTCAGGCAATCTTCTCTTTGCCGCTCCCAATTGAGTAATTTTTCTTCTCTTTCATTTCTTCCTTCCTCTTGTACATATCATACTATACCATCTACGTGCTACTGTACACTTGGGCCTCCTTCACATACTACCCGTCGACCATGAGCTCGATCGATCTAGACAAACGCAAGGATGGCCCGACAGTCGAACACGACGAGGATGCCATACCAGGCCTTCATCATCAAACTGTAGACCCCCATGTCGATCCGGATGCAATTTCATACGGCCCCAGTGGCGTCCAAGGACTTTTTTGCTCCAAATATGTCTTCGGTGCGGCCACCCTGGCCTCGCTAGGCGGGTTCTCCATGGGGTATGATATGGGTGTCATTTCCATCATCAATGTGATGGAACCGTTCCATCAGGCGTTTCCCAAAGCAGAAACCTCCTTCGGGAAGGGTCTGATGACTGGAATGTTGCTGCTGGGTGCCTTTATCGGTTGTATATTCATGTCTTATCTTTCGGATCGCATATCGAGAAAATGGGCAATCACGGCTATGGTGGTGGCTTTCGACATCGGTGCTATCCTACAGACAGCTGCCGTAAACTATGACATGCTAGTAGCCGGAAGATTCATCGGTGGTATTGGAGTTGGCACATTAGCAATGGTAAGCAGAGTCCTAACAACCAGGCCATACTCCCCAACCCTCCCAAAAGACCAAACACTAACCCAAAATCCCCGGTAACAGGGTGCCCCCCTCTACATCTCCGAAATCTCACCCCCAAACATGCGCGGCACACTTCTAGTCCTCGAATCCATCTCCATCTCCTTAGGTGTAGTAATAGCCTATTGGATCACCTTCGGAACACGCCACATGACTGGCGAAGCCTGCTTTCGCCTCCCCTTCGGCCTCCAAATGGTCTCAGCCACAGCCCTCGGTCTGGGCATCCACTTCTTCCCCTACTCGCCACGCTGGCTGGCGCTCGTAAACCGTGACGCCGAATGCCTGACCAGTCTTACGAAACTACGCAACCTCCCCGCCACTGACGAGCGCGTTCAGATCGAATACAACAGCATCATCTCCGAAGTCCGCTTCCAAAAGATCGTCCAGGAACGTAAACACCCCGGCGCAAAGGGCCTGAAGCTCGAGATCCTGTCATGGTTCGATCTGTTCTCAAAAGGAACCTTGAAACGTACGGCGGTTGGCTGCGGTATCGCATTCTTCCAGCAATTCTCGGGGATCAATGCCTTCATCTACTACGCGCCGACGCTCTTCGAATCTCTCGGCCAATCCTCGGAGATGTCGCTTATTCTCTCGGGTGTGTTTAACGTTCTCCAATTCGTTGCGGCAATTATCTGTTTCCTTCTCATTGAGAAAATCGGTCGGCGGCCGCTCGCTATTGGCGGTGCGTTTGGGATGGCAGGAGCGTATGTTATCATCGCAGTATTGTCGGGTGTGTACTCGAAAGACTGGCAAGCCAATATGGCGGCCGGCTGGGCGTGTGTGGCGATGGCGTTTGTGTTCATCTTGCTATACGGAGTCTCCTACTCGCCATTAGGTTGGGCCTTGCCATCTGAGGTATTCTCGACGACGTCACGTTCGAAAGGTGTAGCGCTTTCGACATGTGTGATTTGGCTGTCAGATTTTATTATCGGGTTGATTACGCCGTCGATGTTGGCCGATATTGAGTATCGGACGTACATCTTCTTCGCGGTGATGTGTTTTGTTGCAGGTATTTGGGCGATTCTGCTCGTGCCCGAGACGAGTGGGAAGTCCTTGGAGGAGATTGATGAGTTGTTTGGGGATGACAGTGCGAAGAAGGAGAGGGAGATTGCGGCGGCTGCTCTCGGTTCCTCCTCTGGAGAGAGAGGTGTTATGACTGTATGAACTTTTGCTTTTTCTTGTCTTCTTTCTCTTTGAAACTATATTCCCCTCTCTCATGTGTAGCGGTATTTTATTCTTGTATTAGATAGGACTTTATACTTGGATAGCCTCAGGAAGGATATAATTTTTACTTTGAGGTTTTGTGCTTGATCTCGTATATGACAATGCGTATGTATTTGCTCTCAAGCCAAAAGGCCAACTGGGTATCTCAGTTTTGCTTCACTCCCGCTTGCTGCTAACAGAAATCAAACTACGAGGAGGTAATGAAAGGGTGCTAAGTAATGCGTGATAAAGGAAGGACGTATCTAAACTTGAATGATCGTATGATCTTAAGAAGCCATGCCAGTCTATTGATAATAAGGAAAGTAAAAGAATGGTATCATCATAAGGGAGTGCAACATGAACAAGGAACGCATCTTTCGGGTATTGTTGAACACAAAATAATAAAAAGAAAAGAATAAAATCATTTTATCTTGTCCGTATTATATGCGCCAAACTCCCGCATTGCGACTGCTCTGCGCTCTACGACGTCTTCGCGACGCACGACGTTACGCAAGGCCTCGCTTGCCTGTATCAGGCCGTCAATGCTGATTGCATGGTTGGTCATTTGGTGATTGATATACGTGTATAGTTCCGCGGGAGTTGAGCAGGTTGTGAGAAGTTGCTGTTCGTTGAGCTTAAGAAGGGCAAGCGCAACTTGGAAAAGGAATGTGCTGCCTCCACCATTGCCGGAAGTGAGGTCTTTAATAGTGGACGTGGCGGTGTCATTGGGATCTCGAGGGCTAGACGTTGATGTATTGGCGGAAGTCGGGGCTGGATTGATGACGCTGGTGACATTGAGACAAAGAACCACGTCCCAGACGCGATACAATGCTTCCGCAGAGAGACAATCCGTGAACACGGATAGGAACCACTGGAATGTCAATGCCTCTAATTCAACGCCAAGAGCTTCTAGATGAGCGGCTAGCTTTGGTAGAACTTCGGAGATGTACTGGCGCAGCACAACCTGGTCAGCCCGGGACGCCAGCAGACCATGGTCGTAGTAATGTTCTGGGAGGATGATCTCGACCATGGATGCTAGAATCCAAAATGCGTCCTCTGCTGTCGGCGTTATAAGAAGTAGAGATGCGGCAATGAGATTCATGCCTTGGCAGTATCCCACTTCCGAGTTGCGACGGGCGTATGCGAGGAGAACCTCCTTGAGTTTAGTGACACCTGGGCCCTTGCGAAAGAATACGTTATCTGTTAAAGTCCGGTTGATGTCCATGTCGATTTGTGCAACGACAGATTGGTCGGGGTCATTGCCACCGACACCGTTCACTAGATCATCATAGTAACCAGGTATACGCATGGAAGACGCTCCGCTACATTCGGACCAGACCTTCGCTCGAAGTGTAACGGGAATTCCTCCGAGAACAAGAGCTCGGAACTCCCGCCACTTCGCACGGCCGACCTTGCCCTTATTCCCCAGGCCAGCTATCCCCACAACCTCGCCGTCTGTAAGGGACGCCTCAGGCATATCTACAGATTGCAAAGGCCGATCCGAAGCTGCGGCAGCGGCGGCAGCGGCTTCTCCCTCCTTCCTCCGTTCCGCACGCACCTTACGAAGAAACTCGTTCCACCGAACAGTCCTGTCGCGCTGCAGTGAGTCATGGAGGTCTGTCAGCTGTTCAAGAAGCAACTTCACAGGTTCGTTTTCGTTTGCAGTGGCGGTCGCTGCCGTAGCGGTAGGCTCATCACTCGATGTGCCAGCAAATTCTGGACGATCTGCAACAACAGTAGACGTTGATGCTGACGGTTGGGCATTCGCATTGACTGAGAGTGAGCCACGCTTATCGACAGCAACCCCAGGGCCACGAGGCTGGGCCTCACCTGCGGTTAGCGACACTATAGGACCAGCAGAAGGCGTATGGGACAACAGTTCGGCTGGTCCCGTCGCAATCCTCAGGTAGTCCTGCCACCTCCGGATTGCAACACTACCAGCCTCAGGGTCCTCAGGAGATGCAGGAGCGGGCGAGCGCGTAGACTCCGCAGTGGACTGTGGCAGCTTCGGGAGGTCATCGTTATCACCATCTGAGTTATCGCTTCGGAAACTGTTCAGGGTCTCCGCAATACTTATCCGGTTGTTGTTCTTGAGCAGACTGGCCTCTCGCTGCCTCTTTTTTCGGCGCTGATCATAAATGAATCCAAATCTGTCTGTCAAAAGCTCACCAGGCTGATAGTTGTTGTACATATGTGAGAGTGTCGGAGGTCGCGACTCCATCGGAAGGATAGCATCCATCTCAACCGGTCCGAGATTGGTTGGGTTCTTGTTAGTGGTTTCCGAGCTTGCCCCGTGTGAAACACTTGAGGCGGCATGTCTACGCCCAATCTGATTTGATCGAGTGGTCGCACCCGGGCCATTTGGCAATTTTCCAGGCGCCCCGTGCATGCTCGTGTTGCTGTTGATCCTTTTCAAGGCAGCCACCGCCGACATACCCCCTTTGGAGGTTGCTTGAACTGATGGAGAATCTCCTTTGCTACTCCCTCGATTGGTTGACAGAGCTCGGCCACGCGGCGCTTCTGCGTTATTTTCTTCCTTGCCTGCTTGGGCTTTTCCGGCAAACAGCTTGACTGTCCAAGACGATACAGATTTCGACGACTTGCGCGAATGAATACTGGCATCGTCACCGTTGACCGAGACCCCTGCAACGTGTTTAACCATAATCTCGCCCGTAGAGCTCGTCTGCTCATCCGGAGGATTGAAAAGTTGTTCGTCGAGCGCTTTCCGGCGCGTTATGTTATTCGGATTCCGCTGTCGCCGAGTATCTTCTTCATCGACCTCACCAACATCAGTCATTATGCTGCTCGCACGGCTGGTCCTTTTACTGCCCGTATTGCTGCCAAAAAGATAATCCTGCCAGTTGCGTAGGGAGCTTTGTCTCTTTCGCGTAGTTCCTGACCCCGATTCGACGCTAGATGTGCCCGATTTGGCGTCGCTCTCCAGGCGTTGCAGACCTCGAACGGTAGCTTGCACCGAAGTGGTTTCTGATGACTCCTCTTGACGAGAGCCTACTTCATCACACATCGCTTGCTGCATCAGCCCATGAACACCAGACGAAGAACCGGCCTCCTGTTCCGCATTACCGTTATCATCTTGTTCTTTCTCGGCCCTCCGGGGCGAGTTCTCCAGCGCATAAAGCCGCCGCTCAATATCCTGATTGGAGACGGAAACCTCCCTCAGCATCCTCTTCAACTCTCTCTCCCTCGCATCAGCCCGCTGTCTCAGTGACGAGATCTCAGCATCCCGCTGAGCCAAATCGCGTGCGAACTGCCGGACCAACTTCACAGCCCCCGTGCCAGCAATCAACCGCTCAATATGTGCATCATCCGCCAAATGTAGCGCACCAGGGAAATCATGGACTGGAACAGCATCGTCAAACAAAGCCGCACGGCCAGACGTTCGCGGCATTCCGCTCGTCAACTTCGCTAGCGTTGCTCTCCGATCACGACCAGTCATCTCACCCGAACTACTACTATCGACGCTCTCGTGATCATCCAGCAATGCGTTCGTAAGAGCGCGGTTTAACGCAGGCTTGCCGAAAAATCCCTCTACTGAACGGTCCGGCGAAAGGGAGGGAAATGACGTGAGGTCGGTGGTGGTAGCATTGGAAGACGCAGCTGACTGTCGTTTCTGAGATCTTGTACGGATGGGTCTAGGCTTTTGGCTGTGGCGGGAAGAGGAGGACGTCCGTGACGACGACCGACGCTGCGGATGTTCGATATCAGACTCCGCCATGACTCTTTGCAAAGTGTGTTGAGCAGACGGAGAATTGACCTGTAGACTTCATGAATCACTGTTTAGTCTGTCTTTACTGAGAGACTATTAATAGATAAGTCGATATGGAAGCCCGGTATCCGTCTCATCTAATTAACCCTTGGTACTCTCGCTAGTGGGATGTCGTGATTGCGTCTCATGGATGGGTAGAAATCTGCAGATCATCCCACAAACCTAAGAACAACAAAACACGGTGAACGGAATAGTGAAGAGTAAAGAGCGACAGAAGGTTCGCGAAGGGGGCAACCAAAAAGGCAAGAAAAGAAGAAAATAAAATAAAATACACGAGCAAGCAGTCTGGAATGCGTTTAAGCAAAGCAAAGAGCGTTGGCCATGACGTGGGACAAGGCATGTGACCTTGCCTGTTTGGTACTAATGCGGTAGATCGGCTTACTCACCAAATTCTTGGTTTCCAGTTATGTAATCGTCCTATTTCAAGTCAGCTGACCACAACCTCGGCTCCCCGCAAAACAGCCGACCCATGGCGCAATATCCGAGCTAATTTGAGCCATTAGAGGCATAACCACCTCGATACTTGTCACGTATTTCTTGCTCTATATTTATACCTAGCTGTTGACATTTATTCAAGGATTGTATATTTCTCCTTTTCAAAATATTGATCGAATACGGTATACAGAGTACACATACAGTAATTGCGATTTACTAAAGTATCTAAGATGTCCGGAGCTGCCAAACAACGTCTCCAAGCAGTCAGCCAGCAGCTGGTGGAGGGCGTCCCCGACGCAGGCACCTTTGAAGGTATCCCCAAAATTAGACAAGTTGCTCAGGACTCGGTTGGTCCGTAAGTGTATCTCGATCTTTCAAACCAGCATTCTCAAGCGAGAAACAATTGCATACATAGCTCAATACTAACTGTATTATAGCCGTGTCAAGGACAAGGTGGTGATCGTAACAGGTGAGTCCAGAACACTGAACCACAATTTTTTATGTACTTCAAACAGCATAGAATGCTAACGATGGAAATCTTTTTTTTTTTTTTAAAAAAAAGGAACCAACTCACCTGCCGGCATCGGTCGTGCCAGCGCTCATCAGTTCGCTCACAATGGTGCCAAGGCCGTCTACCTCTGTGACTACGACCCCACACATTTGGCAACTCACAAGCGTGAAATCGAATCCCTCTATCCTGGCGTCGAAGTCCATACCCGCCAGTTCGACGCAGCCGATGAAGTGGCCGTGAAATCCGTGGTTGATGATGCAATTCAGCGCTACGGCAGACTCGATATATTCTTCGCAAACGCAGGGATTGTGGGCCAGCCAAAGGTTTTCACAGATATCTCTGGGGAGGACTTTATGAAGACGCTAAAGACAAATACCCTTGGGTTAGTCCGCTTCTTGTTGAGATTGATGGGTAAAGGAGGACATGTACTGATCGCTGTGTCACTAGTGTCTTTTTAGCTGTCAAGCATGCGGCCAGCGCCATGAAACAGACTTCGGCCTCGAAGCCTTATCCCTCCGGTTCTATCATCTGCACCGCGTCAGTTGCCGGCCTGCGCTCGAACGCCGGTTCGACCGATTACTCTGCATCTAAAGCAGCTGTCGTCTCTATTGCTCAGACATGTGCGTATCAACTGGCGGGCACCGGTATACGCATCAACGCTATCTGCCCTGGATTGATCGAGACAGGCATGACGAAAGCTGTGTTTGACGCCGCCCGTGCCAGAGGCACGCAGCGTAAGATCGGACAGTTGAACCCCTTGCAGCGAGGTGCTGTTGCTGATGAGGTTGCTCGGGCGGCCCTTTTCCTGGGTAGTGATGAAAGCAGCTATGTAAATGGACAGGCATGGGCTGTTTGCGGCGGACTGAGTGCGGGACACCCATTCGTACCTGGCAAACTTGCTTAGTTGTCTGCACAAACATATCCTACACAGACTGATTCTTATTTCTTGTATAAACAATTTGAATTCAATCTACCGAATGGTAGGGATTGTTCAATTCAAGAATATCCTGGACTACAGCAGCTCTCAAAGCAGCCCCACTCGAAACTATAGACAAAAGGAAATATATGTGCCACAACAAGCAAACACAATGAGTGTGGTGGTCCCACATGGGATGCCGTAAAAACGAATTGACCCAAAGAGACAAAAGTCCTGACCACTTGGTCTCGGAAAGAAATGAAGTTAGAAACGCCAATGGTGCGGATGGAGAAAAAGAAATAACAGGACAATCGATCCATCCCAGCACAGACGAGAAGAAAATAAGTCCGCCAATAGAAGAATAAATAGATAATAAAATGAATAAGACAGAAAAGGAATCTCCAAAGCTAAAAAGGCGACAGTGGGAATATCCAAAACGGAAGGTGGGAAAGAATAAGACGAAAGCAAAAGTCAAAACAATGCCATTGCACAACTCGCTCTAACTGAGAGGATGGGGAGCAGAGATCGTGTCAAAGTCGTTGAAACTAGCGTTGCATCATCGGGGCGATGGGCAATTTAAGCGACCAGCCGGGAAGTACTTGACCGCATGAGATCCTCGCTGGTCTGCTTAGACAGAGTTCCGGTCTCAGTCTGGTCATCAAGACCATCGGTCTCATGGCTGTGCTCCTCATCATCATCCTCAACTATCCTGGTGGGCACCTCACCTGGTCCATACTGTTGGCTCGACCTTTCCGGAAAGGTTGAATTGCTCACCATGGACATTGAGGTACTCGACCGGTTATGTACCAAGTCTGGCGTGGGAGGAACACTGGAGCCCCGGCGGGCGTGAAGGGAGTTATCGACGTCGCCCATTTCGCTGCCCTCGCGAACTGAAGACTGATCCTCGGGTGCCAGTCTGTTTCCATTCAGTGTCTTGCTAGACTCATCTGAGTCATCATCCTCCGCATCTTGGGCCAAGTGCAGGCCCTCCACAGCAGCAGCGCACTGTTCGCTGATGCTGCGGATGATGTCGGAGATCGCGTCGGTCTTGTCCCGCAGGTAGCGATCTGCAACATCAGTTATGCTAAGACGAGCGAGAGAGCGGTTGTGCCCATTACCAATGTTTAGGAGATGCTGTTCCAGTTCGGGGCTCATGTCCTTCGCAACCCTAGAAGTCCGGTTATCATCAAGACGAGGAGTGCTCGATTTTCTCCGAGGCTCCGGTGCCGGTGCCAGTGTCGGTTCGGCTGCCTTGCTCTCCTTGAATTCTTTGCTTTCCTCGGCCGCCTCTTGTTCTGCCAACTCAGAAATATCGACCTCGCTACCAATGGAGCGGATGATGTGCTCCATATGATGGGTTTGTCCATTGATGAGGCTACGGAGATGCAAAACCACCCGTTGAGCCTCGTCACGTTGCCGAGCCAGAGATGCATTACTGTGCTGCAAGGATGACAGCTCCTGCTGGTTACGCTTGCGCTCGCGCTCCAGTTCTTCTGCAATCTCCTGTTGAAGAACCAACGCTTCAAGAGCATCGTCCCGCTGCTTCTCAGTGCCAGACAAACGAAGAGTAAGGCGGGCCACATCATCCTTCTGCTGGTCAATGAGACCAGTGAGACGACGGTTCTCACGCTTATGATTCTCAATCTTAACCTTGAGTTCGGAAGTCTCCTTAGTAAGCTGCTCTGCGAAGGCCTGGAATTTAAGGAACTGCTGCTTCCAGGTCTCCAACTCCTCAACCAAGAAGTTGTTGCGCTTGGTAACCTTGCTCAGCTCAGTGTCCATGCGACCCTTCAGGTTAATGAAATCCTGCCAAGCCTCCATAGCATCGCGGGAGTATTGGTTCCGCTCGCGAACAATCTCGTTGAGATGACGGGTGGACACCTTGGTCATCAGGGGCTTCTTCACAGAGCCGCCGAAGATGGCCTTGACGCCAGTGTTGCGACCCAGCTTCTCACATACATGGTCCATGACGCCCATCACAGCATCCTGGTTCCACCATTGAGGATCCTGGATGCTCTCGACCTCTCCTCTCATCACAATGATCTGGCCAGCTGGGATGAGCTTACCACCAGCGTATGCAGACCGGAGGTGGTTCGGCACACCTGATGGGGAGACATCGCCGTTCAAAGCTTGTGTCAAGCGGTTGATGAATTTGGTACGTTGCCCTGGCGTCAAAACGTTTGGTGGGCTGGATGTGAGCACAAAATTCCGGTCAAGGTCCACAACTAGAGCGTCGTTCGGTGCGTTAAACAAGGTCCGACACTCCGCGGTAACACCAAGAATGTAAGGCCCGGGCTCCTGAACCAGGTCTTTTATGTGACGGGCGTGGACCACTGGAACATACAGCCCACTCCATTCATAGACTCGAACGCAATAGCGAATAGTTTCAGCAGCAATTGTCAGCATGGCAGAATAATGACTGACGAAAATGATGCGACGAGTGGGTGACACAGCAGCCTCAATAACCCCAACAATGTTCGGAATCGACAAACAATTAAACATGGGCCACATGGCAAAGTTCTGGAACCCAGTAGGGGATGATGGAAATTGGTAGCACAAGGCATAGTCCTTCATATCAATGCGAACAAGGTCGTTAAGGCGGGGCGCAGGGAAGCTGAGGATTCGGGACACCTCCTCGGCGTGGAACAAGTTTGTGGCCTTGTTCCAGTGAATCCACATGCCTCGAAGGTAATCACCCAGCAGGTCGTATAACGGGTATCTCGACAGAAAGCTCAAGCAATATGGGATCCAGTAGGTCTCCTCCGGGTTGTCGTAGAAGTCGGGCTCGGTCTTCTTGCGCAGCTCGCGAATGGTCTCGGCGCGCTTGTCATCGGCCCTTGACCACACCCGCAGAGCGATACCGTAGAGAGTGTGGGAGGAGTCTTGCTGCAGAACGAAAGCATGGTGTACACAATGAGGCTGGGTCTTGCCTGTGCAGATCTCAACATCGTGGGGGAAGCATGCCTGTTTGTTGCTGTCAGCTGGCTTGTCCTTTTGGAGAAGTTCACCTTCAAATTCATTGCAGGTTACACACCCTCATTGCCGAGTGCAAAGACTTAGCAATCTCATTGTCTTGTTCCAACCGGGGGCTGCTGCCCAGGATCTCCGGCAACCAAAATTGACCCACGGCACCTTTCATATGGCCAATTTTTCCCTGCTCGGGTGCAGGCGCCCTCACCCATTGGGAGGGTTCACGGCCCACACCACAGACCATGTAAGCATGGGTCAAGGTTTTGGGCGTCCGCTGGGCTGGTTTCGCGTTCATCTGTGACGGGATTGGCTGGGTGATGCGGGAATGAAGTGAGGAGGTGCGACTAGGAACGACCAGCGAGTTTTCTCCTTGGTCGCGGGTGGCCGGGCGGTCTCGGGTGGATGGCCGGGCAAAGGAGGAAGACTGTTCTCTCAGAGACGGAGGCATGATGAAAATATATAAACAAGTAACGAATATGGAGTTTTTGGGTGTATATAATCTCCGGTTTTCTTTGTGCTTTTTTGGTCGGGCCTCACTACTACTGGCGTCGAGACCTGGTCGATACTAAAAATTAATTGACGGGAAAGGGAGTAGGAAGATCGTAGGGCAGTTTCAGTTGGGGTGACCCGAAATCCGATCGACGAGGGAACGTAGCACTGCTAGAGGGTGTAAAGGGCGAGGCGAAACGAAGGACCGACAACCCAATTGTAACGAAGGAACGAGTAGGGGCAATTGGGCGGAACCGGATATCGAATACTCAATTACAGCCCATTTATCGACTTGGCGAGCATTGCCCAAGATATGTAGCACGTCCCGACGAGAAGAGAACCGACGTGTTGCGGCGAGGTGAAGAACTCTCACACACTCTCTTTCTCTCTCCGGGGGTGGTGATGAAAGAGAGGTGAGGGAAAGAAGGAGGGGAAGGAAAGACGAGGGACGGGACGGAACAAGAAAAGAAAAAGACGGAGAGGAGGAGCAAAGAAAAAGACAGGACCAGGGAGTTGATCTTGACCCTGAAGAGTTGGTAAGTCGCAGTAAAGGGGTTGAGGGGCCCGTTCTCATTGGAGCGTTAGTATCAGTTAGTCTAGAGACTAACTCAGTAGGGGAGACTCGAGTCCTTCTGTTTTTCCTTTCCCGTTTTCTTTTTCGCGGTTTTTAATTTAAATTTACCAGTAAACTAGACGGGACTTTCCCCCGTTTGTTCGTTCCTGCGCCGGTGGATACTGCTAGTCAGGGACCATAAACCGGTGGCCCCCCATCTGATACGTTAGGCACTTGAAACAGTGGAAGGATTTGTCTGGATAGTAAGTAGTGTTCGACTAGTAGTCGTAGTAAAGAAGACAAGATATTCTTGAAAGTGGACTATTTTCATATCGAACAGGACTAGACTTCCTGAAATAGAAAGTTTGTCTTCGCAATGATCTCGCACCAGATTTCCGGTTCTATTGAGAACCTGTCCGGGCGAGGTTCGTGCCTTGCGCCCGTACGGAGGGGGTGGCCTCCGATGGTATTACCATACTGAAAGTGTGAAAGAGGTATGATACAGACACCGCCCGGGCACTGTACTGCACCACAGCCTTAGACCTTTGAAGTAACGGGTACCTGAGCGAAGTGCTTCGTACGGAGCGTATCGAAGGTACCAAAGACTTCTCCCGCAATTCCGGGAAATGATTGGACTAAAACCAAGACTAACCCTCCTTACACGACAGTAGACGGCTCGGGCTTCGCTCTTTTCCCACGCGAGAATGGATCTTCTCCCACGAGTGTCAACCAAACACAACGAAGCGCTATGGAACTCAAAAAAAGGAAAAAAGGAAAAATAGCAAGAAAGTAACAGGAACATGGATAAGACACCAAGCACAACGAGCATGCATGAAGCTATTTCTTCTGCACCTAAGTCGCGCGTACTGCTCGTCACTCCGAGCTGGAACTCGGCCCATGGATGCGAACAACTTGTTCCACTTCCAGTCCCGCCTTTTGCCTTATCTGCAGAGACATTAATATTAATTGCTCTTTTTGTAGTGGGCTCTCTTCGCTCGACTGTATTGCCATGCACAAGCCCAAGTCCCCTTCCGTTGAGAATCCCACATTGGTAAAAGAAAGACCGAATAGAGTTTCTCGTATCGATTATCATCGCCGTGCAGACCTGCATGATTGACTCTGGTCCGTGTTGAAGAGAGCTTACTCTCCCGTAGTATCAGGGGTGGCATTCCAGCAGGGGTGACCTGGTGCTATTCTCTCGGTCCAAACCGCCAGAATCCCATGGCAAAATAGTATGGCTTTTGTCCTGGATATATCCAATTGCCTGTTGCCTTCTTGATTGTTGTTGTTATTATTATTATTATTATATATTTTTTTATTTTTGCCCTGACAATGAGTACCTGTACCCAAGGTGGAATATTTTCAGCGGTACGCCTGGAAGTGAGTGGAAACTGTGGGCAAACGAGGACGATCATTATTTGCAGCAGTTCGCTGCCAACCCTGGTATGCATCATGGGTACCGTAACAGAACACACTTATGCAGTAAGACGGCAGTTTCTCAATTGTCGAACTCTTGTCTTAAAGGACGATCCAAACCCAAATTAGTCGCTACCAACAATGAACATTGTCAAACCGTCTGGACCAAAAAAAGTCAACTTTGTTATGAATACTAGGTAATTAGTTGTTGATATTGAATTACATACATACATCCATCCCGTTCGGAGGATTTCTGCCCTTTGAGTTTTTCTCCTCACTTTTCTGGAAGCCTGCCATAATTTTTTTTTTTTAAAAAAAAAAAAAAAAAGCCTTTCCCTTCCGGTCTCCTCTTATTTCATTGAGTCCACCACATCCTCTTAACATAGTAATATAAGAGCCGATACCTAACTCGAGGTAGCGTTACCGACGGACAGGTCGGAGACAACGCGTTCGTCTTCCCGCCGGATCCACCGCCCCGAGTCATGACCATCCCTTTCTAACAAATAGGAGTCCCAACCGAAAACCTCTTACACGATGCTTCTGTCAAATACGGCAGGCTCTCCCCGACCCCATCTAGCTGCTGTACTAACACACAGACAGCAGTTCTGGTCACAACCTGCAGAATTTAGTCTCTCAAAAAAGAAACGATCTAGATTCGCCCCCCAGGAATCGAGATGACCTGCAATCCCAAGATATAATAACTTGACGGGTCGAACCCCATCGATCAACTGATTGATCATGGCATCTTTGTAGCACTAGCAGGCAACTGACCGCTATTTTTATATTAACTTACTATCGAAGTCACTATCGACTCGGAGAATATGTGAGCCACATCATGTATTATGTAACTAGCTGTGTGTTTCAGAGAACAATAGAAGGAAAATTCTGCTTCCACGTATCAACATCGACTACTCCGTACAGGTAATAAATAACAAACACGATCCCGTCGTCGTGGGGTCACTCTCTTCCACGGGTTTCCTCACGGGAATCTCGGTTCGGTTCTCTGGTTCTGACCCAGCGGCCCAGACTCTTAGGCGAACCAGTAATTACAGTCAAGATTCACTTGCCGAGTGATTATCCATGGATGCTGTCGGGCTAATCTTAGAAAAAGGGACAAGATGTTTAGCACGCAGCACTTTATTTCAACGTGTATAGCAAGATAGAGAGGTTATTCCTCTAGTTCACCCGCATTGTTATTGTTTATTGATACCACACTCTACTTTCCTACGCCTTCTGATTCAGTCTGCATTTTGGTGCAGCAGCCTAATTCCGAAACGTATATGCGAGCAGGTTCCTGTTTGACGAGCTCGGAACTCTTCCGTCAGCACCTTCGATGCTGGAAGACCCTCATTGTATGTCATTGTCAGCTTAATTGACCTGTACAAAATCCATGACATGCAAATACCCTCCTGAAGCCAATGTCAAAATGCAAAGTAAAGCCAAGAAATGACGCCACCGGGCATATTAATCTTAACCAGGGACAGCAAACAAAGCAAAAACGAAAACAAAAAGAAAAAAGAAAAAAAAAAAA